>NW_027397088.1:11553790-11586165 GCF_003265705.2 Callorhinus ursinus | reverse complement strand
AGAGAGAGAGAGAGAGAGAGAGAGAGAGAGAGAGAGAGAGAGAGAGAATGAGAGAGAGAGAGAGCGCGCGCGCTAAGTGTCCTGCTTACGCGCCCGGGGCCCGCAGAGCCCACCCACCCCCTCCTCGTCCAGCTACCCTTAGGTCATCTCCCCCCCTCCTTCTCCAGGTTCACTTTCAGGGACTTTTCGTCCCACTGGGCCACGTCCCTTGCGCAGTCCCTCTGGAGCATAGGTACACCTAGGCCTGCGAGCTCACGGGGACCTCCGGCATTCCTTCAGACTCCACTCCTCCACCCCCTACCCCCACCCCCCCCCCCCCGGAAAAAAGCACAGACAGCTCTGACAAAGCCCGAGAGCAAAAGCCCAAAGCTAGTTGGCGCGGGCGCAGTTACCCAGACTAGGGCGCCCTACCGCCAAGGTCCTACAAACGGTGCCTAGGAATTGAGGGTCAGTTCTCTGGGGACTTTGCTGGAAAGCCTCTGTCTCAAAACCTTCCATCTAAATGCAATCCGAAACCCCAGAGGCGAGGCGAGGTTAGGAAAAAAAAAAAGATTTCAACTTAAATGAGACATTCCAACTCCCCACCCCCCACCCTCGCCCCTTGACATCTTGCCTTCAGTTTCCCGAGGGCTCGGGTCAACTTCCCCCTCCGTTCCTAGGTCTGTCCGGGCGGGGGTGACCCGCCTTGCTGGTGCCGGGAGGGTGGGAGCTGGCGAGAGCGAGGAAAGGCGGAGCCTGGGCAGGTGTGTCATTATAAACGTGCGGGCACAGCCGCGCGCCGCCGCCGCGGTTTTCAGCACCCGGGCTGAGAACAGAGCTCTTAACCCTTGTCCACCACTTCTGGATTTCTAAGTAAATTCTCTCTCTCTGTCTCCCTGTGGGTCTCTGTCTCTCCATCTCCATCCAGTTCATTGTTAGAGGGAACACATCACCTTGCCCATCTAGGTTTTTTTCTTCTTTCAGGATCGTTGGCGGAGAGCGCAGGCAAGGTGGGGCAGATGGTGGCGGAAGTGGGGCAGAAGGCTGACCGCGTGTGCTCCTACGGGATGAAGCTCAGCTGGGACATCAACGATCCGCAGATGCCTCAGGTGCGTGAAACCGGGTGTGTGCGCACACATGGCTCTGTCCATCCAGAAAAGGGCTGGTGGCATTCAAGTTCTTGCCGAGACTGAGGAGAGACCTCCTCCCCACACCCCCACATCCCTGAGAGTCCTCGATTTTTAGAGGGATGCCACAAACGGCAGTTGGGTTTAGTGATGTGTCTTCTTGCACTTGTCTGAAACACACCAATAGTCCCAAGAACTGTCGATTAGGCTGCAAGTTCCCAGTCGTCTGGTGAGAGCAGGACACCTGTCGCTTGCTTTCCTTTATCCAAGGTAGAAATCAGGTGATTCTCTCGGCCATTCTTTGAAATCTATGAGAAGGGTACAGCGAATGTAGATACCACTGCTTCTTATGCAGCAAAACTGTAAGATACTACTGTAAATCACGGTGATCCGAATCTTAACAAATAGCATGACTTGGGTGATTTATCCAGACGCCCGTGGCTTGCCTGGATGGTCATGCTAACCAGACCATAGGCAACAAGAGAGCCTCTGGAATCTGGATTCTGGATCTAACTTCTGATCTTACTTCTCTAACTTCTGGTCTTACTTTTGATCTTACTTCTCCTTTTAGGGTGATTTTGTTTTATTTTGTTTTGTTTTAATGGAACAAAGTAGTTTAGAGCCGAGTCCAGGGAATGAGCTGGACGGTTATGCTTGGTCATACTGGTTTGGGGCAAAAACTGAGGAGTGATTTTGAAGTCCTGGGTGTAGGTAGAAGGCGAGAGGAGTGGCTTCCCAAGTATTTGCAACGGTGGGCTTCCAGCAATGTTGTGGCACAGGGAAAGAGACTATCATGTGCCATATAGATTTTCAGACAGCTAGCAATTCATTAGCAAGGTCATGCACCCTCTCAAAGAGATCAGCACTTTTTTTTTTTGGATGGACATATGTGTAGTAATTTGTTCTACTTGTTTGTTTCAAAGTCTGCTACTTTACAGTCACCCTGTACCATTTGTGGGAAAGTGGACCATAGCACAGCAAAGACACCTCATTCACACTGACTTCTATCCAGAAAATCTTCATAAGAAAATAATCCTGCATTTTAGAAAAGAGCCACTTCCAAATAATGGAAATATGGGTCTTCCTTCATGCCTTTTCTAGACTTCCTGTGCAAATGTGAACTATTTTTCCTTTGCAAGACTGGTTCTTAAGCAGGGAATGTGTGTAATATCTCAAAAAGGCAGGTGTAATGGGAAACAGAAGTGGAGAAACAGGATCCTAGCCTTGCTCCAGCTGACTGAAGGAGAAAGAGCTAAACTGGCTGCATGACCTTGAGATAGTTCCTGAATTTGCCTTAGTTGCAGGCTAAGATGACCTGTCATCGAGTGGTGGAACTAAATAACAATCTTGAACTAGATAACAATCTTAAACTATCAGCCAGATTTTCTGTCATGTTCAGTGTTTGCATGCTTGTCTGAATGTGTACATGTACGCTTTAGAATAGAAGCAACCCAATCCTTGAATCCTCCATTTTTGTTTTGATTTAAAAAGAGGGTCTCAGTGGCTTCATTTTCAGTGTTGCTGCTTTAGTAGCAGGTATGAGACATGGGGGGTGATTCTCTACCCTCATAGGGGGACACTAACGGAATACTCTCTTCTGGAAGATTGTCTAACTAAGATCCTTAGATTGAAATGTTCACTTTAAAAACAAAGATATTAGCATTAACATAAACTTGGAGTTAATAGTACATCATTATATATTTCATTTGTGGCTTACCTTAAGTCAATGTATTAATTTATGGCAATTATAATATTTCTGAGAAAAGATAAATGATTATCTATTAGTAATAACAATGATTTCAACAATATCCCTGTGGGTTTTAGAAACAAAAGTGTCCATTTACCTATTATTGTTAGAATGCATAATACTAACTGATGTATCCAAGTCTGAATTACCCGACTGAGAATGTTCGATCTAATGTCCCTGGGGTGGTGGGAGGGAGAGAAGGTGCAAATGGCTTATTACTGTGATAATATTCTTCTGAGCCTCTACCATAGCAGGAAAGCCAGTGGAACCTGGCTGCCACAGATCTGTTTGAATCCCAGGTATGCCAGTCTAGAAGGTTCTCTCTCTAACTTCCACTTCCTTATCTATGAAATAAGAGTATGGATGCCCATCATGGAAGGTTGTCGTGAGGATCACTGAGACTCCGTAATGGGGCTCTGCAGGCCATGCTGTCTCTGTGCCAAAAGCCCAATTCCGCCATAGAGAGAAAACAGCCATAGCCAGTATTTAGACAGATGTGTTTGGCCATGTCCCAATACAACCATATTTATGGGTCTTGAAATTTGAATTTTAGATAATTTCCATTATGTCATGAAATCTAATTCTTTGGATTTTCCCCCAACCATTAAAAAATGTAAAAGTCACTCTTAGCTCGTAGACTGTCCTAAAACAAGTGACAGGCTGGATTGGGCCCCGGATTCCTAGTGTGCTGACCCCTGCCCTAGAGAGTACCTGCTAAATATTAAGTGCTTAGTACAGGGCAATTTTATATTAAACTTCTGTACAAGAAAGACATTGCAGTATAGATAATGCATATCATGGGCAAAGACCACCAATGATGGATATTGAAGGAGTGCTCAGTTTTTTAGATATAACTTACTATTTCAGCCAGGTGGCTCTTTGTTGAGAAGAGCAACAATCCACATTGCTTTGGGGAGAGGTCCAGGGCTCAGCGGGTTCCACCCCATGCTTGGGTGGAATTTATAGCTAGGTCCTTCATCACCGTGCCCCTATAAACTGGGAGAGCTAAGTTGGGAGGAGCAAGGGAAGCTGTTCTTGTCTCTCTAATGTTGCTCTGGGTATCACTGCTGATGTAACTGACAGGTTTGGGGTAGAGGCAAGAGCTTTAGAAGAAAAAGCACTGGATCAAAGTGGAGATATTTACAGACTGAATTGCATTTCAGTGATAGAGCATTGCAATCGCTTTTTGCCCTGGCACGTTGGTGCTTAATTTGAAAATGTTTTCATTTGTAACTTAACATTTAAACGTACCCAAAAGTGGTCTACCATGATGGTAAGGAAAACAGGCTCTGGAGTCAAACTGCTAGGGCTCAAATCCTAGAGCCAGTTCTTACTAGCAGCGTGACCTTGGGCAAGTCATTTGACCTCTCTGACCTCCGTGTCCTATTGGATTAACTACAGATTATAATAGTACCTATTTTCTGTGTGAGTTGGGAAGGCTAGATGACCTAGGACACGTACAGCATTTAGAAGACAAGAACTTTATAAACATCAATGAACAGCCAGTCGTCAGAACAGCATGCACAGACGGGATGGGTGATGTTTTGTGATGGCACAGTTTGTGGCTCTTAGGACACTTCTGGAATTAAAAAGAACCAGTTTTTATTCTAATGTGCTTGGGAAAAATGAAAAGCGTGGTGTGCCCAGGTGGGGCTTGATCCACTCGCCCATCCTTCCCTTTTGTGCGCCCTCCCAGGAGCCGGCCCACTTCGACCACTTCTGTGAGTGGCCCGACGGCTACGTGCGCTTCATCTACCGCAGCGACGAGAAGAAGGCTCAGCGCCACCTGAGCGGCTGGGCCATGCGCAACACCAACAACCACAACGGCCACATCCTCAAGAAGTCGTGCCTGGGTGTGGTGGTGTGCGCTCGGGCCTGCGCCCTGCCCGACGGCTCCCGCCTGCAGCTGCGGCCTGCCATCTGTGACAAGGCTCGCCTGAAGCAGCAGAGTGAGCGCCCCAGGCCAGGACGGGGGGGGGGGGGGGGGGGGGGGGAGCAGGGGGTAGCTCGTGGCCCCGAGTTCCCTTTTCCCCAGGAATTGTTTTCCCTTTCTTCCTTCAAAAGTACCTGGGGTCCTAGTTGTTATTAATATTTCTCTCTCCCGCTGGCTTGGCAGAGAAAGCATGCCCCAACTGTCATTCCGCTTTGGAGTTGATCCCCTGTCGAGGGCACAGCGGATACCCTGTAACCAACTTCTGGCGGCTTGATGGCAACGCGATATTTTTCCAAGTAGGTGGAGGGGACATCACAGTTTGTGGTGGGTATTTTCATCAAGCCATAGGGTCCAGACCACCTGCTGTGTGCCTTAGGAACTCTGGACTCACCCAAATAGAGCTTCGTGGTCAGAACTCGGGGCTGGGGCTCCCAGAGCCTTACTGGGCTCCGAGGAATAAGCTCTGCTTCCGTAGACTCTGTAAGGGCGAGAGATGGTAAACCAAATTATAGTTAATATGGGGAAAGGATTGTTAGGTAATCTTTTAAGATTTCTATTAGCCATGCTGTTTTATTAGTTCAATAATTTTTTCTGTCATTTTGGAAAAACAAAAACAATCTGAGATCTTGGGAAAGATAATTTATTTTTGACAAACGTGACCAGCTTCCTTCAGCAGGATAAATATATGATTTATTAATGCAGGCCAAGGGAGTTCATGATCACCCAAGACCAGAGAGCAAATCAGAGACAGAAGCTAGAAGAAGTGCCATCAAGAGACAAATGGCCTCTTTTTACCAACCCCAGAAAAAGAGAATCCGAGAACCAGAGGTAATGGGGAGCTGACATGACACTGTGGTCTGTGTTCATTTTCATCACAAAATATACTGCTAATTATGTAAACTATGAATGTCATAAATTAATTAGAAAGGTTTTATGTGAAAATTATATCTCCAAAAAAATGGCATTGAATCCACATTTTGGATACAGTTCCTAATTTCTTCTTCTTAAAAAAAAAAAAAGCAAACTCTCTATAGTCAATGATAGGGTGAGGGTGTGTGCTGACAGCCTGATACACAAGGGCAGGTATCCAGTTTTAATAAAGAGAGAAAGAGGGGCATGCCAACAGTGAATTAATTAGCAGTGCATCCTTGAGAGCATCCTTTGCATTATTTACACAGAACAAATAAAACTTCTTGGGGCAACTTGATCCAGTTTGGCTTTTCAACCAAAGCATGCCAAGCAGGCAGTGCTAGTCCGGAGATAAGAGAAACTGGTATTTGAGCGCTTTCTATGTGCCAGGCACATAGGAGCTAAGGGTTTCGCACATGAAATGGTCACAAAGACCTTAAGAAGAGGTGGTTGTTATTGTAATGTTTACAATTAGGACTCTGAGGTTCAGAGAGGTTAAGTAACTTGTTCCATTCATGAGGGACAGAGTCAGGATTTGAACCCAGGTCTGTGTCAGGCTCCTTGGCTCCGGTATTATGAACATAGGATGAGGAACCACAGAGCCATCTGCCACTCAGACCCACCCTGCCTGGCTGCCATGAACTCTCATTCGGCAGTGTGGTATTCATGCCTGAGCAAGCTCAAGTTCTGCAGCCCTTGGACCCTGCGCCCAAAATCACGTACCTGAGCAGTGCAGTGTTCACAACACACAATCAATCCATTGGAAGTCTGTCTGTATTTGGTTGGTTGGCTACTGTTACTAATGAGGGCACCCAGGTGATTTACATTTTTATTTACAAATAAAAATTTATATCTTTTTTTAGGCTGGAGAGAATCAAGACAACAGTGGACATTTCAACAACATGCCTCCCTTGGAAAATCCAGAAGAGTTTGATCTAATTGCTGACACCGGCTTCCCTATCTCAGGGCAGCCTTGCTTTTCCTTCCCAAGCTCCGAGGCTTACAAAGCTACCTGTGACCTAGCCACCTTCCAAGGAGACGTAATGCCACCCTTTCAGAAATACCCAAACCCAAGGATTCTTTTGCCTAGGCCACCTTGCAGCTATGAATTAGCAGGTCCTAGTTACACAAATTCAAACTCACATCCCACCCTTTATACAAATTCCAGCAGCATCCCTAATGACATGGACTGGGTTCATCTGAATGCACTACAATATAACGTCAATTCCTACAGCAGCTTTGAGAGAAGCTTTGATTTCACCAGTAAACAACACGGCTGGAAACCAGCTCTTGGAGCACCTGGCCTTGGGGAGAGGCCAGACCATGGACAATTCCAGGCTGTGGCCACTCACCCTTATTATAACCCAGAGCTTCCCTGCAGGTACCTCACGGCTTCCCCAGCAGGTCCTCCAGCCCTACAGACTGTGATCACCACCACCACCAAAGTGTCCTACCAGGCCTACCAGCCCCCTGCTCTGAAATACTGCGACAGCATACAAGAAGTGAAGAGCCTTTCAGGGTGCAACTATGCTTCTGAAAACATCCCCCTGTCCATCTATCCGGAAGGCTTGGACTTCCCAGCCACGGTAGCCAGGGCAGCCTCACCAGCCGGGTCACTTCCTTTGAAAATTTCAGGCGATTGCCGAGCCATCAGACCCATGCTGGCCTTTCCTCAGGAGTCCACTCCCTCTAGGACAGACGGAGCAGAGACTTGGGACGTGTGTCCATCGAGGTTGGGGTCTGCAATCAGTTATCCAGACGGGGTTAGTCCGTTCGTTTGCTATGACAATGAGGACTTTTGAACAGTCCTGGGCACGACATAATAGCGGCGTCCATGCATGCAGTGAAATGTGGAATAGAAGCTCTCTCTTGTTTGAGCTGGGGGATTGATCTAGCGGACATATATAATAATAATGCTGATCAGTTGAGAAAATTACGGGTTGGAAATGTTTAGATAGTATAGGGAAATTTTTGCACAGCATTTTAAAACCTACTGCACTACAGGGGCGCCTGGGTGGCTCAGTGAGTTAAGCCTCCAACGTGATTTTGGCTCAGGTCAGGATCTCAGGGTTGTAAGATCAAGCCCCATGTCGGCCTCCATGCTTGGTGCAGAGTCTGCTTGAGATTCTCTGTCTCCCTCTCCCTCTGCCCCTCTCCCTGCTCCCTCTCTCAAATAAATAAATAAATAAATACCATCTTCAAGAAAAAAAAAACCTACCGCACTACATAGGATTAGGTCTGAAATGTGACTCTCCCAAATGAACAAATAAGCAAGTTGGATACCATGATGAGTAATGGAGTAGAAGCCAAGAATTCTGGTTCTCATTCTAAGCCCTTTCCCATTTGACCATAGGGAATTTTACAAATCCTTATCTGGCCTTTAGAGGTTGTCACAGTAGTTTCAGGAAGAAGTCTTTACAATCTTATCTCCTGAGTCATTTCTTAAAATTTTTATTTAGCATTTACCATCTATTACAAGAGCTTCAGGAAATAAATTTGACCATTTTATCCCCAAGTATATAACCAACTTTTTAAAAAAATTTACAATATTGCAATGATAATGTGCAATTGTTTTTAAGAGAATTTTGTTTTCCAGTGTCAGCTGAATACCTTTTCTTAACATCAATGAACGTTTTCATAACAGAAACAGTGTAACAATGATGTGTATTTAAGATTATTATTGTGCTAAAATATGTTTTTTCTGATTAAGTTTCAGAATTAGAATTGAGATGTTTTATTCAAACACAGGTTTACTGTTTGTTACTCCTTATAAATGTAATTGATAATATTTGGGTGAATGTAATAAAGAAGTTTTAAGGTAATGTTGCTGATGCTTGAGTTATTTCAAAAAGGAGATAGGAAATAATTGTGTTCCTATTATGACCTGCAAAACTGTTGCTATAATATACAAAATCATATTAGTTTATTTAACAGTTTTATAGTTTATTTCATTTTATTTTTTGTACCTTTTGACCCCCTTCACCCACTCACCCATTCTGCTCACTCCCCTCCCCTCCCCTCTGGCAACCACCAATCTGTTCTCTGTATCTATGAACTCCCGTTTTTTGTTATTTTAGATTCCACATGTAAGTGAGACCATATGGCATTTGTCTTTCCCTGTCTTATTTTACTTAGCATAATGCCCCCAAGATCCATCCATGGTGTCACAAATAGCAAGACTTCACTCCATGGTATCTATACGCCACATTTTCTTTATCCATTCATCCCTAGGGAGACAACTACTTAGGTTGTTTCTGAGACTTGGCTACTGTAAATGATGCTACAATGAACATGGGGGTGCATATAGCTTTTCAAATTAGTGTTTTCATTTTCTTAGGATAGATACCCAGCAAAGGAATTGCTGGATCACATGGTAGATCTATTTTTAATTTTTTGAGGAAGCTTCATGCTGTTTTCCACGGTAATTGTACCAATTTGCACTCTCCCCAACAGTGCACAAGGGTTCCCTTTTATCTACATCCGCGCCAGCACTTATTTCTTGTCTTCTTAATAATAGTCATTCTAAAGGTGTGAGGTGATATCTCATTGTGGTTCTGATTTCTATTTCCCTGATGATGGGTGATTCTGAGCATCTTTTCACTTACCTATTGGGTCATCTGTGTGTCTTCTTTAGAAATGTCCATTCAGATCCTCTGCCCATTTTTTAATTGGATTTTTTTTTTTTTGCTATTGACCTGTATGAGTTTTTTAAATATATTTTGGATATTAACCCCTTATTAGATATATGATTCGTAAATATTCTCTCCCATTCAGTAAGTTGCCTTTTCCTTGTGTTGATGATTTCCCTCGCTGCGCAAAAACCTTTAAGTTTGATTGTCATTTCACTTGTTTATTTTTGTTTTTGGTGTCAAATCCAAAAAAATCATCACCAAGACCAATGTCAAGGAGTTTATTGCCTCTGGATTTTTTTTTTTCTAGGAATTTTATAGTTTCAGGTCTTATATTTAAGTTCTGAATCCACTTGAGTTAATTTTTGTGTATGGTGTAAGACAGTGGTCCAGTTTCATTCTTTGGATCTAGCTGTCCCAGTGCAATTTATTGAAGAGACTGTCCTTTCCCCATTGTATATTCTTGGCTCCTTTGTTATAAGTTAATTGCCCATATATGTATGGATTTATTCCTGGGCTCTCTGTTCTGTTCCATTGATTTATGTGTCTGTTTTTATGCCACTACCATACTGTTTGTTTACTATAGCTTTGAAATATAGTTTGAAATCAGAGAGAATAATGCCTTCAGCTTTGTTCTTTTTCAAGACTACTTTGGTTTTTGAGGTCTCTTGTGGTTCCACACAAATTTTAGAGTTGTTTTTTCTATTTCTGTGGAAAATGCCATTGGAATGTTGGTAGGAATTTTGCACTGAATCTGTAGATTGCTTTGAGTAATATGGATATTTTAACAATATGAATTCTTCTGATTCACGAGCTTGGAATATCCACTTATTTGTGTCTTCTTCAATTTCTTTCATTAATGCCTTATAGTTTTCAGTGTGCAGGTCAGGTCTTTCACTTTCTCAGTTAAATTTATTTCTAGGTATTTCAGTAGTTTATTTTAGAAAGAATTATTTGCTATACTGATAACAAAAAGCCTATTCAAAACATTCAGAATGCATGCACACACACACACACACACACATTTTGCACAGCTCATGGTATTTACTAAAATCATTCAGTTTTCAAATTAATACAAAGTACATAAATTTCTTTTGAGAATGGAAACGAATGAAATGGAATTTGCATAGAATACTCAATTTGCATAACTAAATGACAGCAAGTCAGATAGATGCCATTTTAAATTATTGAGTGTTATATATTTTTTACCTGATTCATAAAGCCCTAATACCCTGATGTAATAAATACATGGAGTTCTGGCCTCCAGATTAAATAAATATGAGTACACTCCTATGATTCCCTAGCCAACTCTTTCTCTGAGGAAAGGATGCCTAGCACACTCACAGACTACTTTTTTCTTTCGACTTCTGTTGCCTGAACTCACAGCTTATAATAATGTCTAACATTTATATGGCACTTGCAGGGACTAGACACTGTTCCAAGCTCTAAACATATGCTAATGTGTTTAATCCTCACATTAGTTCTCTGAGCTACCTGAGAGACATGCAGTGACTTACACAGTAAGTAGCAGCTGGGATTTGAATTCAGGTCACCTCCAGAATCTATGCTCTGAACCACCACATGATGTTAGCTTTGACTGGAGTCATCTATCAGTGAAATTCCATTTGTACTTAGCACATGTGTACTTGGCATCGAGCAGGGAGTCCTAAGTACATATGTCCCAACACAGGACCTGAGGCATTCCATGTAGGACAGGCAGAAAGGGGCAGGGCAGGGGTGGGAGTGAACATACTCGGGGTGGAGGCCCTGAGGTAGACATTTCCCAAAGTGTGGTACAAGGGTGCCCTGGTTCTGGGGCAATTCTAAATAGTCTGCAGATATTTTATGTGAATAGTTGTGGATTAATCTTAATGTATAATAGGGAAAGATATAAGGAACACTTCAAATCTATGATTTCAAAATATTTTTTCCTAGCCAAAGCAAGATAGTATGGGGATGTTTGCTTGTTTGTTTGTTTGTTTGAAGGCAAGGCAACTTACAAAGAGATATTACACAACCAATAGTGCAGATATTACAAGGAAATGCCAAAGAGTGATTAAAACGGATCACAATAAGGGAGAACTACTGACTAGTGAGACACATTTTCCTGGAGCAAGGGGACAGTGGGTGGCTCAGGTAGAAAGGGTCAGTGGTGATGACAATGAGATTGTAGAAAGCGGGAGCCAATGAGGAAAACAAACACATACGTGACTTTTGGCATCTGGAAGTTTAACCACAGTGCTGAAGAGTCTAGACAGTGGGCAGTACTCAGGAGCCAGGATGTGGGAGTCGATCCCAGGAGAGGTGGGTAAAGAAACATACCTCAATTGTCAGCCAGGGCCCCCCAGCCATGCCATCCTCCAAGGAGCCAAGATAGAAAGCAGGGTGGCTGTATAGCACAGATCAGTTCTTGTGAACTGGGCCATCTGAGGAAGGCACAAAAAGGTTTAGACTCTGGATCATATTTACTGCTTAGAAAAACCAACTGGTTAGGGAGCAACAAGTTTTGTGGAAAATGCATGGAAGTAGGAAACTTACAAAGGCCTAGCTGCCATATTGTTATTAATATGAAATATTAATTATGAATGCTAGTTATTAATAACTCTTTGCTTACAAATTTATTATCAGTTTTCAAATATGGGGAGTATAAGTTAGAGCAGCCAAAGTTTCTGACATACTTTGCTCTGCTCAGCTGATGAACCAGGAAGGGCCCAAGCCTGCAGCTAGACCCAGGACAACATTAGCTGTTGAGCACAGAGGGAGATAAAGCAAAGGAGGTGAGGCCAGGTTGGTAGCTGACAGCTTTGATCAAGGCAGAGGATAGCAATTAGACTTACCAGCGCCAAGGGACACTAAACAGAAACATGAGTTATTCACTTGCTAATCATTCATTCCTCTTCATGAATAGTGCATAGTCTGGAAGTGGACTTACCTGGTAGAATCTTAGATACTGAATCCAACCTCTGACAGTTTCAATGGAACATTTGTCAGAAAAGCTAATGGGCCTTTTTCATAATTAAAAATCTTATAAAACTCTATTAACTAATCTGTGAGACGTTGCATTAAGAACAGCATAGCAAATAGAATTCACAACTGACAAAATGATTTGAAAAACAGTTTCTCCCCGCATCCATCCTTCTTTGGTCCACAACTTTGCTCTGTGATATGCAGCGTGGCTACACGTTAGAATCTCCTGGGCAGCTGTAACAGTCCTAGCGTGCAGGATGCACCTCAGACCAATTAAATCTATGGGGATGAGACCCAGCCAGCATATTTTAAAGCTTCCCAGATAATTCCAAAACGCAGTCCTTGTCTATAATTTGCCAGAAAAGTACTGGAAACCTCTTTAGTGTCTCACTAGGAAGCTGAAAGTAATATGGTCCTGTGGCGACTTGAAAGACACTATTCTCAGTGTAATTAATCTTTATTACCTCTGACTTTTCCCTGGATGCCATTGTTGTGTTCACTGAATGAAAATGGGAAGATGTTGGCAGGAGCCAAGTCATCCACTTGTTGCCATTTAAAATACAAATTAAAAACTGGATTTTGAAAACAATAAAATAAGATATAATACCCTGCGTATAAGTCAAAGCATGAGCTCATTCATTCATTCATTCATTCATCATTCAACAAATATTTATCGAGCTCTACTAGCATCAGTGATGTGCTACTATTAGATAGATACAGGGAGTTACATAGAAGCCTCTGCCCTCTTGGAGCTCATAGACTTGTGCGCTACATAGACATTAAAGAAACAAGCACACAATGTAAAGGAGAAAACAGTCTCTATGCTGATGTGGAAAATAAGGAAATGGAAGCGAACCCAATGAGATAAGTGGTTAGGGGAGAGCTCCCTGAAGTACTGAGTTAAGAGCCAAAGAGTAAGAAAAGGCTGTCCAGGTAAATAGCTGGGGAAGACACTGCAGGTGAGAAATAGCAAGTGAAAAAGGCCCTGGGGCAGCAGAGCATATGTTGTCCCAGAAGGTCTAGTGCAAAGAGACAAGAAGAAACTCAGAATAAGGGTTGGAAGGGAAGCAGGGTCTAGATTCTTGAAGTCCAAAACAAGGAATTGACATTTTATTCCAAAAGCAATGGCAAAACATGCAAGAATTGTAAGCAGAAAAGTGACATGATCTAACTCACGTTTTGAGAGGATTATATTGAAACTATGCAGATAGTGGACTTAAGAGGGGGTTCAAGAGGCAGGGAGACTATTGTGAGTCATCCAGGCAGGACATAATGGTAGTCTGGATTGGGTGGTAGCAGTGGAGATGAAGGGAAGTGGACAGATTCAAAATGCAAGTTGGAGGTAGACTCAATAGAAGTTACAGTTTGGATGTGAGATAGTAAGGAAAAGGAAAAAATCAAGAACTCTCATTTTCTGGGTTCAACAAACCGAGTGCCATTGGTGCCATTGTCTGAATAGCGGCAGCTGAGGAAAGAACAGTTATGATCAGTCAGTGCTTGTGAATCATCTGAGTTATCAAATGAATATAACCCTGCAGCTCTGTGGGGAGATCTGAGCTACAGATAAAACCCAGGAACTTGCAAGTCTAAAGCTGTTTTTTAATAGCTCACCTTGTAAGATAGCCTGGAGTTGTGCTGTCCAATACGGTAGCCACTGGCTTTATGTGGCAATATAAATTAATTAAATAAAATTAAAAATTCAGTTCCTGAGTCATACTAACCGATTTCCTCAGCAGCCATGTTTAGCTAGTGGCTGCTGTGTGGATAAGTGCATATATGGGATATTTCCATCCTCACAGAACTTTCTATTGGACAGTGTTGGTATAGAAGGAGAAGAAAGAGGAATCTGGTATGGGCCATAAGGAATTCCCAATTTGTAGTTAGAGTAAGAGGATCTGACAGAGGAATGAGAATTAGTGGTCAGATAGGGAGAAAACCAGGACAGAGAAGGGGGTCATAGAAGCCAAAGATGAGGAGAGGAACGTGTTCACTGGATCTGACCATATGCAAATCATTGGTGACCATGACAAAAGCCCTTTCCGGGGTGCGATGGGGCTCAATGAGGTGGATTGGAATGGGCTGCAAGCCAATGAGATGCAAGGAGTCAGACACCTCTACTCCATGGATCACATAAAGTTGATTTCACAGTATAAATAAAAGCCAATGTGTTTTATTAAAGCTATGTTGAGGGGCACCTGGGTGGCTCAGTCAGTTAAGTATCCAACTCTTGGTTTTGGCTCAGGTCATGATCTCAGGGTCGTGAGATCGGGGCCCAGGTCAGGCTTCTCAGTCAGCGTGGAGTCTGCTTGTCGCTCTCTCTCTGCTCCTCTCTCTCCCTCTCAAATAAATAAAAAAATAAATTTTTTTCTAAAAAAAAAGAAGAAAAGAAATAAGTAAAAGCTCTGTTGATAGCTTCAAATTTCTTCGAGAAAAATTTGCCTTGGTGATAGGGTTGCCAGAGTTAAGAAATAATATAAAAGATTCCCTGTTAAATTGGAAATAAGATAAATAACAAGTACATTTTGAATAAAAGTATATTCCAAATATTGCATGGACCTACAGGAAATATTCACTATTTGTCTAAAATTCAAATTTAACTGGTTATCCTTTATCTGGCACTCCTACTTGGTGGGGATATTATAATTTCATTGTTGTTCAAAATACGGTAAATGAGATTTGATGAACTAAGAAATTAAAAATGTCTTTACAGGGGCACCTGGGTGGCTCAGTCAGTTAAATGTCTGCCTTTAGCTCAGGTCATGATCCTGGGGTCCTGGAATCAAGCCCTACATCAGGCTTCCTGCTCAGCGGAGAGCCTGCCTCTCCCTCTTCCTTCTGCCTGCCATTCATTTCCTCTTGCTTGCGTTCTTTCCTTCTGTCTCTCTCTCTCTCTCTCAAATAAATAAATATTTTAAAACATAAAAATAAGATAAAAATTTCTTTACATAAAATGATTTCGTTGTTGAACTTCTATAAGGAAAAAATATGTATTTTAACTTAGTCTACTTAATGGGAGAGGATGTATTTTTATTATCTTTTTTTAAAAGAATTTATTTATTTGAGAGACAGAGATAGTGAGAAAGAGCATGAGTCAGTGGTGGGGGGGGGAGAGGGAGAAGCAGGCTCCCTGGGAGCCCATCGTGGGGCTCCATCCCAGAACCCCGGGATCATGACCTGAGCCAAATGCAGCTACCTAACCAACTGAGCCACCCAGGTGCCCCATACTTTTATTATCTTTTAAAGTATAAATATCATAAATAAACTTACTAAACACTTCAAAAACCAAAAATCACCCTTTAACATTTCTATTTACAAACTACACAGAACAGACAACCAGTGTTCCTACCACTAACTTCTTCTGCTGATAGTCACCCTATTTATTCATATTTCCATACCACTTGGTTAAAGCAAAAAAAATAGTCTTCTTATCCTACATCAGTAATGGATTTTCCATTAATCAGCCCATTAGAGCTGGATCTTCTGATCCTCTCTCAGACAGCTGAGCTACCCATATAACTTTGCGTTTTACGATTGGTCTGATAAGTCTTTTTTTTTTTTAAAGATTTTATTTATTTATTCATGAGAGACAGAGAAAGAGAGAGAGAGGTAGAGGGAGAAGCAGGCTCCCAAGGAGCAGGGAGCCTGATGCGGGACTCGATCCTAGGACCCTGGGATCGTGACCTGAGCTGAAGGCAGACGCCCAACCATCTGAGCCACCCAGGCGCCCGCTGATAAGTCTTTTGAAACATGAGGCATTCTGGGGCCCATGGAGTGAGAGAAGAGGTTGAAGAAGCCCCTTTCTGACTGTAGCCACCTGTGACTCTCCTGACTGATGCACCAGAAGGGCACTACTGAGTAAAAATGCCACCTGGCTGCCTGTGGAGACCTTTGCATGTGGTAAATAAACATTCTCTTTCGTAATGCTTCTTAAGGGTGAGGTTTTAAAAACCCCAATTGAAAAAGCCTTGCGTCCCCAGATGGCCTATTTAATAAACTATATTACTGATCCAGGTTTCCATAAGCCACCTGAATTCCTTCTCTTAACCACCCTAAGCACTATGCTTTTAAAGATCTTTTTTGGCGATTGCCAAGATGGAGCAATAAAACCCCTTAATTCAAGGGCACCCAGAATTACAACACCATAAAGGGATGTACAGAAGTCATCTACGGAGGTCTCTGTCTTCAGGCTTGAGTGCTGGCCCTGCGGGCTTCTGAACAGAGAGCCATCATCCAGTTCTGCTTTGGGTGTCACTATCCTTGTTGCAAGAATATCACAATCATCATGGAACTCTAACACAGCCTTTTAAAATAAAGGTACAACCTTACGTTTTGATTTTGTGATTTAAAAAAAAAAATGAAGTTCATCTCAGACAACATATCTGCCAAAATGACTGAAAAAAATTGTGACATATTCAACAGAATATATTCTTTGACCAGCTATATGCTAAGTGCTCAGTATAGGAATTATACAAAGAAGCACAAAATGTGGTCTCTGCCTTCAAGAAATTTCTAGTAAGCAAGAGAAGTAAGACATGCCAAATCTCATGTTACATAGCAGTGAAGGCTCTCCACGATCACATGCATTTATAATATTTTAGAAATTTAAACATATAATGATGTCTCTAAGAATTTTCCCTTGCTAATTTTAGAGTGGACACCCACTGGGCACCCACCCCTGGTTGAAGCTGAGACACTTGAGAGCTTGTACTGTAAAAAGGAGAAGAGAAAGGAGACCATTAAAAGGCTGCCCACAGTCTGGAAGTAGAGGAGAGCCTTTCAACCATGCTGTTGGATTTGGTTAAGGGGATCTTAGCCTGCTGCCCGTGTGCCAGGGTCTTATACAGCTTCAGGAGACAGCTCTCCTCCACTTCCAGGTGGACAAGATGAGCCTGGAGCATTTCGTGGTGGTAGAAAGTAAGTGCTAAACTAACAAACCAACCAAGAACAACAAAACTCCCCAACAATGGGATCATGTCAAAAGGACACAAAAGTCAACTGAAAGAGGTCCCAATGGCCAAAGCTGGAACAATTTTTTAAAAAATAGTCTTGTATTATAATGCAAAATATTTTTACAAATCTATGAGTCCATCCTGATGTAAATATGATCGAATAAAGAAATAAACTAACAAATGGGAGAAGAGACAAATGCCCAGAATAATTCCAAATAATTTATATAGATACTCCACCCTCAAGAAGATGGAGCATAACTCCCCATTCTTTACCTGTGGGCTGTGCACTGTGATTTCCTTCCAAATAATACTACACAGAAAGGGAAAAAGAGTAACTTTATAGTGGAAAAGTCTGACAAGCTCTCCCTCAGCCAGGTGAGCAAGGCTAAAATCAACAATGAGCAGTCATGATGACAGTATGTGCTCTTGATATGATGTGATGAAAATGTCACTTCACCTCTGTGCTTTTCCTCCCCTCCAAAATCAGAATCCCAGTCTAATCATGAGAAAAACAACAGATGAGGGGCATTGTACAAAATACCTGACCAGTGTTCCTAAAAACTGTCAAGGTCACCAAAACAAAGACAGTTTGAGAAGCTCACCATCTGGAAGAGTCTAAAGAGAAATGACAAGTAAACATAATATGGTAATCTGGATGGCATCCTGGAAAAAAAACAAAAAACAAAAAACAGGACACTGGGTAAATATTAAGGAAGTCTGAATAAAGTATGAACTTTAGTTAACAATAATGTATCAATTAATTATAACAAATGTACCACACTAATGTAAGATGGTAATAATATGGGAAACTGAGGACGCCTGGGTGGCTCAGTCGTTAAGCGTCTGCCTTCGGTTCAGGTCATGATCCTGGGTCCTGGGATCAAGCCCCGCGTCGGGCTCCCTGCTCAGCGGGGAGCCTGCTTCTCCTGCTCCCTCTGCTCCTCGCCCACCCTGCTCGTCATGCTCTCTCTCTCAAATAAATAAATAAAATCTTTAAAATAAAAATAGGGGAAGCTGGGTGCTGGCATATGTGAACTCTATACTATTTTCCCAGTAATTTTGTAACTCTAAAGCTGTTCTAAAAACTAAGGTCTATATAAAGTAAAAAATAAACACTCCTCCTTCCTGGATCCCAACTTTGATAGCAGAATCTCATGCACAAAGGAATGATGGAGCAGAGCCTTTCACTAGAAGGGCAAAAATGTCCTTTTCTATGTGCCTAAAACCTTATTATTTCCCACTTCAGTGTCTATTTGAAGGCATTTTCCCATCTAGGATTTTGATCAGACTAGGGCACTGGACCAAATTTAGCAAGATGAAATTCAATGTAGTACAAGTCTTACCCTGCTATTTGGGTGGGGGGGTCCAACAAACAGACGAATGCAGGTTGGAATTGGTGGGTCATCAGCAGCCCCTGTGGAAAGAACTCGGGTTTAGCAGGCACTGTGATTCAACGGTGTAACAAGGCTACTCGCCGACAGCAGCTTGTGAAGCAGACAGGAGCATGGCTGGACAAGATGTGGCCA
The DNA here is from genome assembly GCF_003265705.2 of Callorhinus ursinus. Classification (NCBI taxonomy): domain Eukaryota; kingdom Metazoa; phylum Chordata; class Mammalia; order Carnivora; family Otariidae; genus Callorhinus; species Callorhinus ursinus. Next base: position 11,567,399 of record NW_027397088.1, on the reverse strand, counting down.
CAGTTACAATGAGCCACTATTGTCCTGATCATCCTCCTTGGGGGGACGTTCCTCTATCTTGTCACCTCCAGGCCCAGTTGCATGTCGGTCATGCCCCAGATATGCCCATTTTGTGTGGGGGTGCTCCAGACAACCAAAATGTCATTCCCAGGCTGACAGCCTTTGTTATTGAAAAAGCCAGAGCAACCTTAGAGGACATGAATAGAATTACGCACTCAAGATAACAGCTAACATTTCTTAAGTGATTATTCTATGCCAGGCACTATGCTAAATACTTTTCACATATGACCCAATTTTATCCTCTGTCAAAAGGTATGACCACTCATCATGGAATGTGCTTGAGATTTTTCTCTTCCTCTCCCCGACTCTCCTGCTTGTGCTCTCTCCTTCTGTCTCTCTCTCTCTCTCAAATAAATAAATTAAAAAAAAAAAAGACATGACCACTGTTCAATGCCTGAAACAAAAAGCTGAAATTACTGCTGAACAAGGGATAGCTGTGCTTACAAACCACACAGTCTCTGAGCAAAGCTGTGAGCTGCACTTGTATAGGGTTTGGGCAAACGTCAAGTACAGAGACAGCGCATGTTCAGAAGCAGAGGTCTTAGGAATGGGTTGTTATTTAGCTCTGGAGACAGAGTAATTCAAGTAAGACAGTTGTTGGTTGACTGACCTTCAGAAGTATGGTCAGTGCTGTGAGGCTGTTGCTAGTTGGCTGTTTTTGAGAACTGTGATCTGTCACTGATTGGTTTACTGGTTATTGTAGCAAGTTGTCATTGATCAATTAGGATTACCTGTTGCCAAAGCCACAGAATGACTGGTACTTTCCTTAAAGTGGAGTTATCTTTTTTATTCTCACACCACAGAATCCCATGATTCAGTTCCATTATCATCCTCTTCCAGAGATTTAAGAAACTGAGACTAAAAGAAGTAACTTGTTTCAGTCACAGAATTATAAGATGGAGGCTTAAATCCAGCTCTCTCAATTGCCAAGGCTCTGTTCTTTTTTTTTTTTTTTTAAAGATTTTATTTATTTATTTGACAGAGAGAGACACAGTGAGAGAGGGAACACAAGCAGGGGGAGTGGGAGAGGGAGAAGCAGGCTTCCCGCTGAGCAGGGAGGCCAATGTGGGGCTCGATCCCAGGACCCTGGGACCATGGCCTGAGCTGAAGGCAGACGCTTAACGACTGAGTCACCCAGGGGCCCCAAGGCTCTGTTCTTAAGCAGTGAGTTATATACACTTACTGATACCAGAGATAGGACAAGGTGGAAAAGATACTGCTCTACCTGGCACTCATCATACCTTGAGTATATTAGGTGAGGTAATAGTAACCTGGATCATATTCAGAAAATAATGAGGAAGGATGGGAAAATGAAAATAGTTTGTTGTTTGGTGTATTAGGGTTCTTCAGAGAGACAGAACCAATAGATAAATTTCTAGAAATATATAAGGGAGAATGAGAGAGAGAGAGAGAGAGAGAGAGAATGAAAGAGAGATTTTAGGGAATTGGCCAACATGATTGCAGGGCTTGGCAAATCAGAAATCTGTCAAGCAGGCCCACAGGCTGGAAATTCTGGCAAGAGTTGATGTTGGAATCATCTTGAGTCCAAATTCCACAGGGCAGCAGGCTGAAAACTCAGGCAGGGTTTCTATGCTACAATTTTGAGGCAGACTTGGATCTTTGGGCAACTTTAGTCTTTCCTCTTAAGGCCTTCACCTGACTGGTTGCGGCTCCTTCACCTGATAGAGGGTAACATGCTTTACTCGAAGTCTACTGATTTAATGTTAATCACATCTATGAACACCTTCACCGAAACATCTAGAATAATTTTTGACCGAACAACTAGGGACCATAGCCTAGCCAAGTTACTCATAAAATTAACCGTCACACTTGATAAAGGTGGATTCAAGGGACCAGGGATATTTAGCTAGAAGAAAAGACTTAGATAGGACACGGTAAAGTCTAGAAATATTTAGATGTAATCTCACACAGAGATGGAATTAAGTACTATAGTGCGGAGCTTAGGGGCATGGTCTTCACACAAAACCGCAAATAGTGAGCATAAGAAAGGATGCTGCCCATGCCTGCACAGCTGTATAGTGGGGGCTGGTGTTTGGGCCCAGCACTTTTGTGCACTGTGAACACGGGGCAGGCAGCTCCTTTTGTGGGAAGACTGGAGGGCTGCAGCCCCTTTCCCTCAGGGTATCTCGAATCTCTCCTTCTTGCTTATGGACAAATGTCCTAAATTACTTGGAAGACTTGTATGGCAACATAGGAAATATGTGCTTTACAATCTGAAATAAGTAAGAGTGAAGGTGGGACAGAAAACAGGATGTCTTCTAGAAGTTTCCTCAGAAGCAACCCATTGAAGGTAAAGAGGAAAAGACTGGAGAAAAATGCACCGGATTAAGCAAAAGTATTTTGTTATCATAGAGCCTTTTCCACGGGCCTTGGAATCCACGAATCAAGCTAAGCCCTCTGAAACTGAGCACATCCTTAGAAGGAAGATAGGAGGTGAGACTCCAGCATTTCAAGTATCGATTCCCATCACACATCCCCTGTTTTGTATCCCTTCATGACGCATTTAGTACAAGAGCTCAGCTCCAATTTACAAACTGCCTATCCATAAAACATAGCTTAAAACACTTACACTTTGGAGTTTGGATATGTTTTGACAAAATTTAATTAGCATAACATAAGATTAGATAAGATTATGCATTGTAAAAACTAAAACATTTTATATGGAGAAGAAAAGAGGACTAATAATATGCAAAGGTAATACAAAAGACCTTGTCTACTCATCAAAATGGTAAGTTTACTGTAGTTATCTGTAATTCTTACTCTGCTACTAGCAATCTGGTAGCCAATGACATTCTTCTACACTCTGCACTGCTGGTGGAAAATATTGGAGATACATCTGTGATTGTCAGCTACGGCCAGGAGACCCTGGAGGTTCGGTTCTCTGGTGAGAAAGTTGCCTTGAGTTTGTGAAATGAGCCATTTGCTGAGTTTGAAGGGAGTAGCAAGTGGTGACAGAATACCAAATGCTATCGGTGACCTGTATCAGTTGTGCAAATGCCAGGAAAATAATTTCAAGGTGATTTCTCAGGTATTTGTAATAGATTATAAATCAAAAATGGCTGCTGGCTGATAACATCATGCACTTCACCTTGAACGTGTAGGGTATTCTTTGGACTGTAGGTATGGAAGCTCTCAAAAGACATAAACATGTCTTTTTTAATCCAGCAAAGAATGGAAAAATCTAATTTGAACTTCTATAACTACCTCTTCTTCTTTAAACTGTTCTCCAAGGGAAATTCTCAAGTAAGAAACCAATTCTAAAATGTAAAAATAGAGTAAGGGATGAAATCTCCATTCTTTTACTGGACATTTGCAATGGTAGGTGACCCTGCTACACTGCAGGATTCAATGGACAGCAAGGGATATTTGTGAAGTAGGAATACTTTCTAAAAGTTGCATTCACAGCTTTTTGGGTCCCTAAATAATTCTGGCATCGTAACCTGTTACAGTCTACTCTCCACTCCCACTCAATTGGCTGTGGAATCACAGATTCTTCATGCCAGGTTATGCAGACGCTCCCAGGAAGAGGTCTGTGAAAGTCAGGGTTCTCCAGAGAAACCAAGAGGATGTGGATATAGGTATATATGTGTGTATATATGAATGCAGGTACTACATACACATACACATACACACACACATTTACTTTAAGGAATTGCCTTGTGTGATGTGGGGGCTGGCAAGTCTGAAATCTGTAGAGTAGGCTGGCAGGCTGGAAACTCAGCAGGATTTGATTCTACCTCAGTAGTCTTGAGGTAGAACTCCTTCTCAGAGAAACCTGTTTTTCCTCTTAAGGTGTTCAACTGATTAGATGAGACCCACTCACTTTTGGAGGGTAATCTCCTTCAAGGTTAACTGATTGTGAATGTTAATCACATTGACAAACTACCTTCACAGCACATCCAGGTTAGTGTTTGACCAAACAACTGGGCTTCAGAGCCTAGCCCAGTGGACACATACTTCAAATGTGACCCCATCACAGGGTCATTGGCTGAGGGTGCTCCAACGTCCACTCTTGTCCCAACTGCCTGGAATACCCTTCCCTGAGATTCTCACATGGCTGGTTCTTCTGGTCATTTCGTTCTCAGCTCAAATGTTGTCTTCACAGGAGTTTCCACGACCATCTGTTCTTATCCAGCTCCCTTTCCACCTCCCTTCTTTCTATCCCCATGCCCTGTTTCATTTTCTTCATGGAAATTTTATTTTCTTCGTGGAGTTGTGTTGTTTTTTTTTTTATTGTTTCTCTGTCCCACCAGAATGTAAGGTCTATTACAGCAGGTCCATGACTATCTCATTCATCATTTGCTCATGTCCAGACAGTCCTGGCATAGAACAGGTACTCACGCAGTCAGTATCTGTACAATTAATCAATAGAGCCAACGAGGCATGTAACTCATTCTATTGTTAAATAGCTAATTTACAAGAAACTTATGAAAATGTTGTTACTTACGCTAACCTGAAATTGCCTCTAGATGAAAAGTCATCCCTTAGTCCTAGATTTATCTTTTGGACCACCCAAAATTATTCTGTTTCTCATTCTATATCTTTAAGCATTTGGATACAGTATTTTTGGCTCCTATTAATTGTTTCCTCTCCAGGCTAAATGGCTTCAATACCTCCTATATTATGGTTTTCAGAGTCTCCCCTGATTTGTTTGTATCCAAATGAAAGACTGCTCTCTTAAGGCAAGCCTGCCAGAGTGGGACATATTATTCTGGGCATGTTGTGAGCAGCACAAGTAGTAAGACTGCTACTTCCAAGACCCGAGCATTGTAACTCTATTAATTTGACCTAATGGATCATTATCATTTGTAGGAGTCATATCACACTCCTAAATACACAGAAACATGCCTCTTGATGGTGGCTAGAAATTTACTGAACACCTGTCTGTGCTGAGCACAGTACATTGTGGGATTTTAAAATATATGTATCTGTCTCAAGAAGTTTATAATCCAAGAAGAAGAAAAAACTACTACACATAATCAGAATTTTCAGAGCTGGAAGAAAGTTTCAAGGACATCTAGCCTCATCCTCTCTGTTGATGGAAAAGGCAGTGGGGCGCCAGGGTAGCCAGTGATGAAATGATAATAAGCAAGACAGAAGAGAATGTAATTGAGTGATCAATCATGTGGTGTGGACAATAAGAGCAGTAAAAGAAATTCAGAGGGGTAAGAAAATCAGTGGCACTTTGAGTGGCTGGTAAGAACCTCACAGAAGAAGGAAGCCTGGGCCTTGGGGTATGGAGAGAATTTGACAGATGGAGGACAGAGAAAGCTTTTGGGAAAAGTGAGCCCTGAGAGGCCACCAAACAGGACAGAGCATGGCATGTTCTTGAGACAAACTCACAAGAACAGATGGTATTTATATAAAATACCAATATGTTACATAATATGTAATTAATTAAATTATAAAAATAGACTTTGTAAATGTAATATTAAGGTTTTACAGAAAGCCTACAGACTAGGGAGAGCCCTTAGCAGACACCAGATAATATGAGCTAAACTCTATGGATAATTCAAATGTAAGTATCAAGAAGAAGCTGTGAACAGTAATAACTAACCACATATCAAAAAATGGGTATATCACTGTGTTATTTATATGATGTTTTTCTTCTAAAGCCCTAAGAGTACTAGAGAGTAGCAAAAGTCCAGTGAACATGGTAGAAAAATAACAGTGTTTAGAAAAGAAGAAACTGATTCACAGAAAAGAATTTGGGTTCTCTAAGTTTTCTTCTGACTTTATTCTCTACAATTGTCGTAGCACAATCTGAAAAAAGGAAAAGAGAAAGAGAGAGGGGAGGAGGAAGGAAGGAGGGAGAGGAAGGAAAAAGGGAAGGAAAGAAGGATTTAAATCCTGTATTCTAGAGGTGGTTGCACAACATTGTGAATGTATTAAGTGCCACTGAATTGTTCACTTTAAAATGGCTAATTTATATTATGTAAATATCAGGTCAATTTTTTAAAAATCTGTGTTACAAGTTCAGAGGAGGTATTATAATAATATGGAAATAGAGACACCTACAATTTTTTCTCTTATTGGTTTATAAAAATAACGCCTACATTTACTCATTGGATTCAGATGATTCAGTAGTACACTGGTCTCGAACGTGGGGTGGAGCAGTATAGTGCTACGGAAATACCTCTCAATCCAGAATTAAAAAAAACCAAAACCCTGTATATAATTATGGTCTTGAAATTGGCTATGTACCTTAGACTGAGTCATGTAATCACCTTAAATGTACTTTCTGCATTAGTACAATGGAGATAGAACTGTTGTAAGGATCAGCTATGGCAATGCTATGTATATTCATTCAACAAATGTTTGGAGCTCCTACTGTGTGCTAGACATTGCCTTGACACTGGAGATAGAGCAGAGGACAACTGGCTCAAATCCCAGCCCTCACTGAGTTTAAATGCCTGTCATGGAGATTGATGATGTACAAGATCTCAATACGAAAATATATAGTATGGCATCTAGTGATAACTGCTAAATAAGGAAACAGAGCAGACAAGGGAGATTGAAAAGCATGTGTTAGTAGGAGGTGTGCACATTTAGATGGAGAGTTCACTAAGAATGAGCCCCTTTGGGTTAAGATCTGAAGAAAATGCAAAGGCTGGCCATGTAGACAAATGGGGTAAGAACGTTCCAGGAGAGAGAATAGCCAGTGTTCAGCATGTTTGGAACAGCCAGTTTGCTGTACCTGGATAAGTAAGGGGAGAGTAGTACAGACAAGGTAGGGCCTTTTAGATCTTTATAAGAACTGTGACATAGGACTTACAGAAGAAAACACTGGAGGGTTTTGAGCAGAGGGTCTTCATCTAATATGTGTTTTAACAGAATTGCTCCAGCTGTTGTGTTGGGAAGAGATTGAAGACGGATAAGCATAGAAGCAGAGCAACAAGTTGGAAGGTTACTGCAATGACATGGGTGAGAAATGATGGTGGTTTGAACCAGGGGTGCTGAGACGTGGTCAAGTTCAGGGCATATCACAAAGGTAAAGCCTTTGGATTTTGCTGTAAAGAGGAGGAGAGAGAAGATTCGAGGATGACACACCAAATATTTAATCTGACAACTGAAATCATGGGATTGCCATTAGCTGAGATAGGAAAGGCTGATGGAGGAACACTTTGGGCAAATGCAGAAGGAGAGAGTATCAGGAGCTCAGTTTTGAACATGTTAAGTTCAAGCTATTAGATTTCTAAGTGAAGCATTGAAGAGGCAGTTGGGTCTATGAGCCTAGAGTTCAGGACGGAGGCACAGGCTGGAGACACAAATTTGGGAATTGTTGGCATATAATGATACTTGGCATTCATAGATTGTAAAATGCTATTCCAATATACAACATTGTTACCTAGCCATTACTCATGAATATAACACAGCAGCAATCACTGCCCCACTTATTTTTTCTTGCTGGAAAATAGGGCATATGCAAGTGTTAAGTTTTTCTTGTTCTTCTCAACTACTTTATTGCTGATCTTAAATACTAAGAAGTTCAGAGGTTCATAATAAGCTTTAGGCTTGCAAAGTATTATCAATTGGAAGTTCTGAAAAGGCCCTGTAATGTCACTCTCTTCAAGAATGCTTATCTTCCTAGGGACTGAAAAGCTTAGATGTGAAATGCACAGTCTTAAAGAAGCATTAAGCTGCTAGATCAGCCATTGTCTTGATAGTAATCACGTACTGAAGGATATACTGCCAATCTTTGATAAGAAATATGCTGGTAGTTAAAAACGTACACACTTTTGAACATTCTATTCCATAAAAAGAATTGAAAGAAACCTCTGCTAAGATTTAACCACTGAAAAAATGATTTGAGGATGAAACAAAAATGTAAAACACAAGGATGAGAGTATATGGGGGAATTCCAAGAATACTGATTCTATTAAACCACTGAAATCTTGATTTATGTTGAGAATCAGAATATATATTTTGCCATTTTGCTATTATAGATCTACATGTCAATTCATAAAAATACAAATAGAAATATTTGGGGATCAGAAAATACAATATTGTTCTGAAATTTTTGGAGTATCACTACTTAAAAAGCAAATTCTTGAATTTCTTGTTCTGGAAATGGTGGAGTGGCTTGTATTGGACTCACTCTCTTTCAGGTAACGGTTCAAAACTCTGGGCAAATACAAAGTTTAATTATCTGAAGATCCTGGAAAGTCACCAACTTTAGGTAGATATCTGAGGGCATTGGACCCTGGAGAGAAAGGACCCACGCCGGCTGTAGTTCTTGTTAATACAGCTCCTCTCCTGAGAGCACGCCCTAGTCCACAGGATGAGAAGCAGCTAGAACCAGAGCGTGACACTGTGATGTTTTTGGCTTGTCAGAGGATGGGGTGTGGGGCTGGCAAAGCAGCTGGAAATTGAGGGCGGAGTCTTGGAAAATCAGGAGCCACGGAGAGTATACCCCAAATTTGTATAAACTCACACTGAATTCTTGCCTGAACCCTGAACTTGTGCTTGCCTAAGTAGACCAGCATAAAGCAACAGATGGAAACTTGTAAAAAGCTGAGCAAAGAATCCTCTGCTGCCCACTGCATGGGACACCAAATTCGGAGTTTGCATCTGTGCAAGTTGGAAGGGTCTCATAAACACTGTAGGCTTTCCACCAAAACCCTACAAGGGCCACAAGGAGTAAAGGTTATATTCTAGTTCTAAAGAATTTACCCTAAAATTTATGGCAAAACTAAAACAAACCCATCTTTGGCTTCAAGCATAAATTAAGTCCATATGTACAAAGCGAACGTGGAAATAATGAAGCAATGAGTGATAGAATTCAAGTTGCCCCAAAGTTAAAAATCTGGAACTGTGTTTGTCAAGGTGAGGAAGTGGGGAGCTGTTGAATTGGTTCCTCTCTTCATTTCTAGTAAAAATAACAGCAACATGCTTTCAGAACTCTCATTTCTCATAAGTAATTGTGGGCCAATTGCTTTATTGTATAATCATGGTTAGCTAGCAGAAGCAGCTTAGTCTTAGCTCAGCAGCAAATATTTCCAGTTTTCAAACTCTAAACATATTTCAGCTGGCTCTAAGATAATTCACTAAGAAGCCAGACAACATAAAGAATTCCTTAGAATTAGTATTTTGACATAACCAAATCCCCACTGCAATAGGCAATGTGACCAGGAAGCCATTACATTTTGAAAGCTACTTTTAATTTATTTTCTAAAAGTACTTTTTTCTTTATACATCATATAGAAAATATATGTACTTTATGTAGTTCTTAAAACTTAAATAAACACATATCAAAATAAATACCTCTAAAATCTCTGCATGAAGCTGATTAAAAACTACGCTTACCAATCAAAGACTTGTGTGGTATTTTTAAAATATGAATTTACCTCCTGTGCCTAAAAAAGCTGCATTGACTTCTTGAGGTTTTTTTTTTTTTAACATAATCTCCCCCAAATATGACCCAAATCAAGAAGTATGCTTCTTAAGAAATCAAAAAAGCTAGGAATAAAATTTGGAATTTCAATAGTCACTTGTCTTGATGATGTCCCACTAGCATTTTTAAGATTTTATTTCAGAGGTTTTAAACTTCATTTTGGGCAAGACCTTGATGACATATCATCTTACAGTAAAATCGTCTAAGTCAGTGAATAAAACATAAACAAAGTTGCTGGACCTAGAAACATATTGATAAAGATCTGTTCCACAAATCCGTATGACAGAAGCAAACATACTTGAGGTGATATAATTTATTACTTCCTCCGAAGCAGGACAGTCTCTAGACTTTTTGTGACAGAAATGAAGTGAACTGAAGAGTCTGTTTAAAACATAACTCAGTGAAGTAGTACTTCTTGACAGATAGGCCAGATCTCAGGTTCCCATCCCTGCCCTGTGGCCCTTCAAGGCAGTTATGGTCATCCACAGGGATGTTTTGTGCCTGAAGCTCCAATCAAGTGTTCTGAGTTTAATGTCTTTTGATCTCCTAGATATGGGCCCTCCCTGGAAACCTCTGGGACCTCCCTGAGGAGGGTACAAAGGGTCCCAGTACTGGGATGGCGCTTAACCAAGATGCTGTTGTGTATCACTGAGTGACACTGATATCCTTGCTCCGGTAAAAAGCTACAAGCAGTGAATGTTGGTAAAAACCAACACCTCCAAAAAAACCAAACCAAACTAAAACAACAACAAAAACAAACAAAAAAACACAACACATTCACAAATATTCTTGCTTCTGGGGAAAATCTACTTACATGGTGACATAGAGTGGTTTTCTTTGTTTAGAGTTGAAAACTGTTTGTTTGAGGAACTGGTTTCTTCAGTGATACCAGCTTTTATTTTATAATAAAATTTTTGTTTTAAAAATAAAGTGGAAAGTGTTGCCTGGGTGGCTCAGTCCGTTAAGTGACTGCCTTTGGCTCAGGTCATGATCCTGGAGTCCTGGGATCGAGTCCCGCATCGGGCTGCCTGCTCACCCGGGAGTCTGCTTCTCCCTCTGACCCTCCCCCTTCTTGTGCTCTCTCTCTGTCTCAATCATATAAGTCAATAAATAAATAAATAAAATCTTTAAAAAAAATAAAGCGGAAAGAAATCCAGCAAAAGTAACCATAAACACAGGAAGATATTTATTCTCTCCTTTTAAACTTGCCTGTGTTTTCCAATTAGTTTATATTTTAAAAAGTGAAAATAAATGTTAATTTTTTAAAAAAAATTTTAAGTGCTTCTAACGCAAAGCAGTTGCTCAGAAAAACAAATCCAAGAAGGAAGTTTTTTTTTTTTTTAAAGATTTTATTTATTTACTTGACAGAGAGAGAGACAACGCGAGAGAGGGAACACAAGCAGGGGGAGTGGGAGAGGAAGAAGCAGGCTTCCCGCTGAGCGGGGAGCCCGATGCGGGGCTCGATGCGGGGCTCGATCCCAGGGCCCCGGGATCATGACCTGAGCCGAAGGCAGACGCTTAACGACTGAGCCACCTAGGTGCCCCCCAAGAAGGAAGTTAAGAATATCTCTATAAAAACATAAGTGAATCAAACCTAAAAGATGTAGCACTTACTAAACTGTACATTTCTCCAGAAAAATGCAAATTCCTTTTCTAGAACATGAGCTGCTAAAGGACAGAATCTGTATCATTCATTCATTCATTCAACAAATGTTTATTAAGTACGTACTATGTGCCAGGCACTCTTCTAAATGTTATAAAAACAACAATGAACAAATCACATGAAATCCCTGCCCTCTGAGACTATAATCTGGTGGAGATGGAGGGGAAAACAAACCATAAGCAAAATGAAGAATTAATTATATAGCATATTATAAAGTGGTACGTGGTAGGAAGAAAAATAAAGCAAATAAAGTCATTCTTAAAATTATGACCATGTAAAATTTGCTTTGAGTTTAGCTAAAATTTGACCATGCTCTTATGTAGTTGATAAATTTCTGTAGAAAATAATTTAATTTAAATCCAAATCATTTGAGGTTAGCTGGGTCAGAGTTGGGAGCTGAGGAAAAAGTTACAGAGGACAGCATGGTAAAAAGTGTATTGAACCAGGAATGTTCTGAGCCCTCAGGCACTAACTGAACTTCATGGCACGTATTTGGCATTGAGACTGAGGGAAGAATTGAATGGGGGGGGCTGGACTGACTGGATGGCCCTACATCCTGCATTCCGGGGTGCTAGGGGAAGGCATGGAAAGATGGGACAGCTAACTTGAAACACTGGAAAGGTTAACACGTGAGAGAAAATGTAAGTCTTCTCTATGGTCCTGTATAAGTCAGGAACACTTGGATCTGTAAGTGGAAATGAAAATCAAATGACTAAGCAATAGGAGGAATTTTCTAGCTCTTACAGTTGAAAAGACCAACAGATTCAGGCATGGCTCTCTGCAGGTGCTCAAATGCTGTCATCTGGAAACTGTCTCATTCCCTCAGAGCCCTGCATTCTGCTGTGTTCGTTCTCAGCAAGGACATGAACAAAGATGGCCCCCAGCCAGTCTGCCCTCATTTTATGCCAAGGATCTGTAGCAGAAAAGGAACACCTTTTCCCCAGTATCTCACAATCCTGTGCCCATCTACATAATCCAGTCTCTGAGAGTGAGTAGCTCACATGCCATCCCTAAAGCTGAACCACACAGACAAGAGTCAGAGGTGTCTCCCCAGGAAGACCTGAGGGGGAGAAGTAAATGCTAGACAGGCAAAAACAAGGGATCCACTGCAGATCATACAGGGTGAAATTCAGAGTAAGCTCAGGATCTACAAAGTAACATGCTGCCATTCAATAAAAGGACAATGTAAGCCATCAGAACCCACACAAATTCAGACTAGAGGAGGTAGTGAGTTCTGTCAGAGTAAGTTCAATCAAAGACTTGCATTTCTTTTTTTTTACTTTAATTTTTATTGTTATGTTAATCACCATATATTACATCATTTGTTTTGGTGTAGTGTTCCATGGTTCATTGTTTGTTCATAACACCCAGTGCTCCATGCAGAATGTGCCCTCTTTAATACCCATCACCAGGCTAACCCATCCCCCTACCCTCTTCCCCTCTAGAACCCTCAGTTTGTTTTTCAGAGTCCATCATCTCTCCTGGTTCGTCTCCCCCTCTGACTTACTCCCCTTCATTCTTCCTCTCCTGCTATCTTCTTCTTTTTCTTTTTTCTTAAAATATGTTGCGTTATTTGTTTCAGAAGTACAGATCTGTGATTCAACAGTCTTGCACAATTCACAGCGCTCACCGTAGCACATACCCTCCCCAATGTCTATCACCCAGCCACCCCATCCCTCCCACCCCCGACCACTCCAGCAACCCTCAGTTTGTTCCTGAGATTAAGAATTCCTCATATCAGTGAGGTCATATGATACATGTCTTTCTCTGATTGACTTATTTCACTAAGCACAACACCCTCCAGTTCCATCCACGTTGTTGCAAATGGCAAGATCTCATTCCTTTTGATGGCTGCATAATATTCCATTGTGTATATATACCACATCTTCTTTATCCATTCATCTGTCGATGGACATCTTGGCTCTTTCCACAGTTTGGCTATTGTGGACATTGCTGCTATAAACATTGGGGTGCATGTACCCTTCGGGTCCCTACATTTGTATCTTTGGGGTAAATACCCAGTAGTGCAATTGCTGGATCGAATGGTAGCTCTAATTTCAACTGTTTGAGGAACCTCCATACTGTTTTCCAGAGGGGTTGCACCAGCTTGCATTCCCACCAACAGTGTAGGAGGGTTCCCCTTTCTCCGCATCCCCGCCAACATCTGTCATTCCCTGACTTGTTAATTTTAGCCATTGTGACTGGTGTGAGGTGGTATCTCATTGAGGTTTTGATTTGGATTTCCCTGATGCTGAGCGATGTTGAGCACTTTTTCATGTGCCTGTTGGCCATTTGGATGTCTTCTTTGGAAAAATGTCTGTTCATGTTTTCTGCCCATTTCTTGATTGGATTATTTGTTCTTTGGGTGTTGAGTCTGATAAGTTCTTTATAGATTTTGGATACTAGCCCTTTATCTGATATGTCATTTGCAAATATTTTCTCCCATTCTGTCGGTTGTCTTTTGGTTTTGT
>NW_027397088.1:11302150-11553390 GCF_003265705.2 Callorhinus ursinus | reverse complement strand
GACTCCTTGATTTGTCTCTCTTCTGTCTTGTTGTTGGTGTATAGGAATGCCACTGATTTCTGTGCATTGATTTTATAGCCTGCTACTTTACTGAATTCCTGTATGAGTTCTAGCAGTTTTGGGGTGGAGTCTTTTGGGTTTTCCACATAAAGTATCATATCATCTGCAAAGAGTGAGAGTTTGACTTCCTCTTTGCCGATTTGGATGCCTTTGATTTCTTTTTGTTGTCTGATTGCTGTGGCTAGGACTCCTAATACTATAAAGACTTGCATTTCTAAGATTGCTAAGGTTTCACTCAGTCCACTGACTCAATCAATCAATCAACGGATTGCTTTGTGATTGGACACCGCAACACCTATCTGTCTCTACTGCTCATTCAAAACTATTTCTCCATCCTACCATCATATCTCACTGCAAATGTCTCTTGGCTAGCCTCCCTATTCCCCGCTTGTCTCCCTACAGTCCATTCTCCACAGGGCAGCCAGAAGTAACATCCATTTATTCACTCAACAAATATTTATCGAGCACCCGGTATGTGCCAGGTACTGCTCAAGGGAAAAATACATTGGTGACCAAATACATAAACCTCTGTCTTCAGGGAGTTTCTGTTCCAGTGGGGGGAGGCAGAAAGAAAACAACATAAGCCAGTAACATATATGATATATTAAATGGTGAGAGATGCTAAAAAGAAAAAATAGTGGTGCCTGGGTGGCTCAGTCGGTTAAGCATTCGACTCTTGATTTCAGCTCCGGTCTTGATCTCAGGGTTGTGGCATTGAGCTCCTCATCACGCTCCACACTCAGCACGGAATATACTTCTCCCTTTCCCTCTGCTCCTCCCCCAGCTTGTATTCTCTCTCTCTCTCTCAAGTAAATAAATAAAAATGAATGAATGAATGAATGAATGAACAAATAAGTAAAATAGAAAAAAGAGAGCAAATGGGTGTGCATGAAGTATTAGCAGTGGGTAGTAAGGATGGTCAGAGAAGACTTCACCGAGAAAGCTATTTTTTAAACAAAGACTAAAAGGAAGTGGGGGACAGAGCCACACAGAAATCTGCGGGACGAGGATTCCATGCAGGGGGAAAGCCAGAGCACACACCCAGAGGCAGGAGCTTTGTAAGCAACAGTGAGAAGGCCAGTGTGGTGAAGCAGAGCAAATAAATGGAGACTATGAAGAGATGAAGTCACCCAGGGAGAAAGGTGGCCAGAGAAACTTTAAGGTTTTAGAGGTCATGATAAGGACCACAAAACAGAGAAGGGAGCTGTCGCAGGGTTTTAAACAAAGTGATGAAATCTGTCTTGTGTTTTAACAGGAGCACTTGACTGCTGTGAGAATAAACTGGAAGTGAGCAAGGGTGGAAACTGATGTCCAGTTAGGAGACTATCGCAATAATCCAGGTGAGGGCTGAGGTTGGCTTGAATTAGGACAGTGACAGTTGGCAGGGAGGGGAGGGGGCTGGTGTTAAAAATGTAAATCTGATTCTATCACACCCTACTTAATTCCCTGCAAAATAATTTATCTTATGACACACACAAAATATCTAAACTCTTCCCCAGACCCACAAGGCTCTATGTCATATAGGTATTGCCTCCTTTTCCAACCTCGTCCCCTACCGTTCTCCCCCGCTAGCAGCTGCCCTTCCTGTCCTTTCCTCTGCCATACCCTTCCCCCTAGTCTGTCTCCTTTTCTCCTGCAGGTCTCGCCTTACGTGTTTGTCTCAGACAGGACTTTGAGAGTAAACTTCTGGGAGTCTTGTTCAATATTGTACTCCCCAGTACCTAGAACAGTGCCCGACACATAGTAGATGCTCAATGAGGTCTTGTTAAATAATTGTACTGCAGATGGATAACTGTTTTCCCTTTAGCTTCTGAAGAAATAGCACATAGACAGGTAGATAGATAAAGAGATAGATAAGGAGGAAATGACACCACTGATGATGCTTCCATAGGAAACAGAGCCCACCTGTACGTACACAGACTCTGAATTTATAAAATGCAAACACAATCAGGACCATAATAACTGCCAAGTTCTCTACACTTACTTCAGAGGAGAGTTATTTTTCCCCCTGTCCAAGGCTAATTCTTCCTCCAGCCCCAGTTCATCTTCACAGCCCCACTCCTTACTCCAGGTTCTTGCTCAGTTATTCTTCCCCCTCATATGTCTCCATTGTCTCTCACTACCAGTTATGCTCCCAACCTTCTAAACATCCTGAAATCTTTCTTTTTGAAGAAGAGTGTCTTTTCTCCCCTTTACTAATTCATCCCTTTTCCCTTTCTTCACAACAAAACTATTTTCAACTCCTTGTACCATGTACACTACCCAACCCACTTCAGTCTCGCCTCCATTTCATTAAAATAATGAATGAATGAATGAATAATTAATGATAATGATGGTGGTGTTAATTGTGAGGGTCATGATACATATTAAGGTCTGACTACTATGAGCTGGGCAGTATTCGATTTCCTCTCACAACTTTCAAAGTTATGCATCATTAGCCCATTTCACAGAAAAGAACATGGAGTGTCAGAGATACTAAGTACTTTGCTCAGAGAAAAATAATAACCATAGTCAGTAAAAGGCAGTAGAGAGATTAAAACAAAAGTCCACATACCTTCAACCAAACCATCTGCCCCCACTGAAATTTTCATCCCTGAGGTCATCAACAAATTCTAGATAACAATCCTAATGAACACATTTTATTCTCTTTGCAAGCTATGTCCTAAAGTATCAGGAAAGTCTAAGAAAGCCTATTTTTGGGGGGTGGGGTGGGAATGTTTAAAAAATTTTCCATATATTGGGGCACCTGGGTGTCTCAGTTGGTTAAGCGACTGCCTTCGGCTCAGGTCATGATCCTGGAGTCTCGGGATCGAGTCCCACATCAGGCTCCCTGCTCAGCAGGGAGTCTGCTTCTCCCTCTGACCCTCTTCCCTCTCGTGCTCTCTATCTCTCATTCTCTCTCTCTCAAATAAATAAATAAAATCTTTAAAAAAATAAAAATAATAAAAAATAAAAATTTTTCCATATAAATTAATGGTAATTGTTTCTTTGCTTTATGCCATTTCCAAAGCTTCATAGGAATGCTCTCCTTTTGGATAACAGGCGAAACCTGTATTGTGGTTCATATTATTAACTCCATACGTTATTTTTAATAATAGTTACTAGTAACCTGTTTTACACTGAGAGTATTTTTACATTTATACATGTATCGGTTTCTTTGGTCATACTATCTTTTTGCAGCTCTGGGATTACATTCCTTCTTCCTAAAGTACAGTTTCCTTCTACCTAAAGTACAGTTTCTCTTTCAGAGTAGGTCTGTTATAAAAGGTCTCATTTTTTTTTTTTTAATCTGAAAATGTGTCTATTTGCTGTTGCTCTTGAAAAATAGTTTTCTTAGGTACAATTCTAGTTTGACAGTTATTTCTTCTCATTACTTTGAACAAAAGTGTTTATTATTTTCATTTAAGGGGGAATTTTTTTTAAAGATTTATTTATTTAATTTTATAGAGAGCAAGAGCACAAGCAGGGGGAGGGGCAGAAGGAGAGAGAGAATCAAGAAATCAAGAACAGGACAGAGCCACCCAGGCGCCGAGTGAGGTGGAACTTTCATGTCATCTTCCAGCTTTCATGTTTACTATGGACAGGTCTGCTTGTCAGTCTACTGCTCTTCCTTTCTAGGTCATCTCTCTTTTCTTCCAGTCTGTTTTTAAATTTGCTTTGTCTTTAGCATTCTCCAGTTTTGCAAGTTTGTGACTCGATGTGACTATCTCTTAACTTGCCCAGCTTGGCATTCATTGTGCCTTCTTTATCTGTGGATTCATTATCTTTAATTGATTGTAGAAAGTACTCAGCCATAATTTTGCAAAAATTGCCTCTTCTCCGATCTCTTTATTCTCTACTTCTTAGACTCTACTTAGGTATGTATTAGACTTTCTTGTTCTTTCCATCATATCTCTTAGCCTGTCATTAACATCTCCTATCTCTTGTCTTTGTGCTACATTCTGAGCGATTTTTGCCGATTTTGTTCCAGTTTCCCAACTCTTTGGATCTAATACACTGTTTAACTAATTTGCTTTTTAAAAAGTGTATGTTAATAATTATTATTTTAATTTTCAACAGTTTTTTCTAATACTCCTGGTCAATCTTTGTTCATTTTTGTGATTCTGTATGCTTTTCTGTATACTTTCCCACACATGATTATTTTATATTCAAGCTGATATCTCCAATTTCTGAAGCCCTCAAAAGTCTAAACATATTATTGCTTTTTCTGCTAATTCTCATTTGAGGGGGTTCATTTTTCATGTGGCTATAAGCTGATACTTTGTGAAAAATCTGGGTGCCTAAATTGAAGATGCTTTGTCCAGAGATGATTTGTGTTCTTCTGGAATTTAGATGGCACTACTGCCCTGAGACCATTTTGGCTCCTTCCCAGTTTCTCTGGTTAATTTTCTAGTTTCTGGTTCTGCTCAGCCCCATGGCCACTGGTCCAGAGCTTCATCTTCCATGTTGCTGAAAGTAGATTTGCCTTTGGGCCAGTTTAGCCTTTCACATATGTTTATTGTTCCTACTCGAGTATCAGGTACCTCTTAGAAGGAGATGGGAGTGCCTGGAAATCTGTTCTTCCTATTGCAACAACGAATTTAAAAACCGTGCCTTAAGTACGATGGCCTTGTTTCAAATCAAGAAGGCTCTTCAAATGATCTAGTCTACCATCATATCCTCTTCTTGCTTTCCTCCTGGCTTCTTTTTTTTTTTTTAACCTACCTGTTTTCATTCTGAAATATCTTTTTTTTTTTAAAGATTTTATTTATTTATTTGAGAGAGAGAATGAGAGATAGAGAGCACGAGAGGGAAGAGGGTCAGAGGGAGAAGCAGACTCCCCGCTGAGCAGGGAGCCCGATGTGGGACTCGATCCCGGGACTCCAGGATCATGACCTGAGCCGAAGGCAGTCGCTTAACCAACTGAGCCACCCAGGCCCCCCATTCTGAAATATCTTTTTTTTTTTTTTCCCCAGGAATCTCCTGCTACTTCTCTGAATTTTCTTTTTCAGTCCTTCTCTCTTCCACATCTCTGTTTTTCTTCCCCACCCTTTACAGTATTTTTAAAATATTTAAAGAGTTTTCCAGAATCCCAGTTCTCCTTTCTTCCTAGCTTATCTCATCCACACCCTTGGACTTCAGCTATCGTTTCAGCTCTTCCAACTCTAAGTTATAAATCTGTTTCAAATTACCCTCTCGTAACCTCCATTTGGACTCAAACTCAAGATTTTCACAACTGGCCTTATGATCTCTCCCATACAGTACCTACAAATCTGCTTCTCTTCCAACATTTCTCAACTCGGTTTTGGACACCACTGTCCACCACTCACCTAAGCTGGATGGGCCTGTTGATTTTAACACCTAAATTAAGTTCTGTCCCTTTCTCTTCTGTTTCCATCATCCCTGCTGCACAGTCGGATCATCATCATTTCTTCCTGATCAACTGACATCACCTGCTTTTCTTTCTCTTGCCTCGAGACTCACAGCTAAAATTTGCCCTACTCACTGCTGCTTTTGTGATCTTTCTGAAATGCAGATATGAACACGTCACTCCTCTGTGGAAAATTTTTCATTAGTTCCCCCGTTAATGCATGGTAAGTCCTAGGCTTCATATCTGGTCATATAAGACCTCCATGATGTAACTTTAAAAGCTTTTTACTTTTCTGCCTATTTTTTCTTTATACTGCAAGAGGGCCAAGAGCATATCTGTCTTGTTTACTGTGGCATTATTCTAGTGCCAAGCCCAGGGCCGATACCTCATAGATAATTATTAAATGGATACATCACTGCCTTGTCTCTCATGCTTCTGATTCATGGACCCTTCTTGCTAGCCAATCTGGACATTTTTTCGCAGTAACACAAGTTTGTCCTCCTCTCACAACTCTAGACTAGTTACTATTTACTCATTTACACAAACATAGTGGTTTATCTTGGAATTACCACTAACACTCTAACTGGTACTTAGTAGGTTCTCTGAATGAATAAATGAAAACAAACTTAGAAGTGCGGCCTAGGAGGTAACATACCTGAACAGTTGACTGATAAAAGGGACTGCAATCCAAGAGCAATTTTCCCCCAGGTGGTACACGCACAAGCAAATACAAGTAAAGGCCAATATGTACCTTTCTTCTGCCCTTTCCAAGTCTGCAGACCAGATTTAATGAATCAAGTTCTTTTGTAGAATGAATCCAAGCAAAACCAAAACAGAATAAAGGGCAAACCAACCAACTTCCTACAAAAAAAAACTGTAAAGGTAACCAAGACTTTCTGAAGCCTTACAGAGAGCACTAGCTCTAGAGGCGCCCAGGTGTTAACGGCAGCCCTGCCCCGAGAGAGGCGGGGCTTGCAGGACAGGGCGGGGTTTGTCCGGATTGACCACGCCCCCTGTGGGCGGGGCGTAAGCAGGCGGAAAGCTCAGTAGCCAGCGCACCGCCCCCGCCGTTTCCTAGGAGACGAAACACACAAGACGCCTGAGCTTCACATGCAAGCGAAAGAGGTAAGCGCCGGGTGCCGGGCAGGTAATCCCGAGCCGGCTGCGGGGCCGCCACCCTCTGTCCGATCCAGCTCAAGCCTGTCCTGCGAGGCCCGCCCGGCATGTCCCCTCGGCGCCCCGTCCTACCTGGGCCAACCTCCGCCGAGAGAAGTGGCCTGGACACTGGTAGGGGGAGGGACGGGAGGGAGAAGGACCCGGGAGACGAGGGCGAAGCGGGGGAGGGTCCTTCTGCGCCTACTTCGTTCCTTGCTCTCCGAGGTCCCCTGGACCACTTTTCCGCGCTCCTTGACGGAGGGCTAGATTCCGGGTGGGAGGAAGACGGCAGGCATACCTCAGTGTGAGGACCCCGGCCCCGGAACCTCTCCGTTTTGATCCCCTACGCCCCCCACCCTACCCCCCTCCACCGCTCGCTCTACTGCTGGGGCTGGAGGGGAAACTAGGAGTGAGAATAGAAGCGAGATCGCGTCTCGGGAAGGCAGCGGAATTGAGTTCACAACTACAAAATAAAAAAGGAAGGAAAAGAAAGAAAACCGGGTCTAAATTCCGTCCTCATTCGTGCATCCCAAATGACTCCCAGCAGAATCCCGGCGCAGGGTGGCTCTGGGGGGCAGCCAGAAGTGGCCCGCCAGACCGGCTGCGGGGATGCTGGGGGATCACCCGCCGTCGGCGGCCGGACACACAAGGCCCGGGGGACGACCCCTTTCCGGCACACCGGCAAGACCAGGACCCCAGGAGTCTTTTACAGGGCCCTAGTTTGCGAAAAAAGATCGGAGAGTCGGCGTGATGAAAACTTTCTTACCGCAGACAAGACATTTTAATTTAGGGACAGAGGAGGGGGCAAGGAAGTGGGGAGCAATAAAACTAATATTAGGGGCTTGTAATTTCAATTCTAAAGGAGATTAATTATATTTAGATAATCATTTTAAATGAGCAGACATCTGTCCTAATGATAACGATGTTCTTTGAGCCAAAGTAACACATTACTCTCCAGCCTTCTGACTTTCCTCTACGTTCGCCATCTCCCAATTCACTGCAGCGTCCGGGACAGGGAGAACGCCCACCCCAAGGTGGCCACTTAACTGCTTATGCAAAGTTAGCCTTGCGCAAGGATGTTTGATCTCTCTGTTGGGGTGGTTTTTTATTTTGTTTAGTTTTAGTATAATGTGTGAATGTTAGCACAAAGCACAATGCTGTTATTTTTTTAAGCACGGAATCTTTGTTGTCCCACTGTAAAAGCTCTCCTTTCAATTTCTGTAAACATATGTTTTGGTTACTTTGAGATCTTTTTTTGTCTTGCTCTTAAACAGCTTAGTGATTCTTAAAAGGTTATTTTTTAAACAAACGTTAATGTCAGCGTTGGAGTGATAGCGTTACAGTAGGTTCTGCAAAGACAAGTTGAAGATTTCCAAACGTTATCTGTTCAGTGATTGGCAGACACAAGTTTTACCCTCCATTTGCCCTCTGTGTTTAATCTTCTTTAATCCCATCTAAATCCCTTTTAGCTGGCAGAAGCTACTGAGAATACAGCTTAAGTTTACAGTAATTGTGCACTTAGATAAAAAGAAAACTATTAATAGGAGAGAAATTATAAGGGTATTTGTTTAATGCAGGTCTATAATTGAGTCTTTAAATCTCTTTCTTTAAATCAAAATATAAGGTTTGTTTAGCCATAGGAAAGTCACTAAATATTGTAACTTAATTGTAGAAAATTCCAAGTTCCTAATAGTTCTGCTAAATTAAGGATCATAGTTGTATTACATTTACTTGTGTCCTGCCTTGTTGCATGTATATACATATATATGGAAATATATATACAGTTGACCCTTGAACAATGCAGGGATTAGGGGTTGAACCTCCTCACGGTCAAAAATTCTAGTATAATTTTTGACTCACCAAAAACCTAATAGCCCGCTTCCTCCAGAAATCTTACTGATGACATAAACAGTTAATTAACACACATTTTGTATATGTATTATGTACTGTATTCTTCCAATAAAGTAAGCTAGACAAAAGAACATGTTATTAAGAAAATCAGAAAGAAAATACATTCACAGTACTGTATGGTATTGATCAGAAAAAAATCTGCATATAAGTGGACCTGTACAGTTCAAACCCATGTTGTTCAAGAGTCAACTGTAGAGATGGAAATATTCACATACATAAGAAGTCATGTTAATACATCTCTATTCGGCAGAATTTGTTTTCTGTAGATCAACAGAGAAGAATGAATGTAACCTGTAGAGACATATTATTGTGTGTGAACTGGGGACCCGTAGGCAGCCTATGTCTTCTTAACTTACATCTATTGCTTTTGACTAGTAATTAGTTTAGGAGCTTGCTGTGGTACATCAGTTAAAGTAGTTGTTTATGTGCCATCAGTGAGTAGAAACATGGGAATAATGATTTAAATAAATAAATAAACAAACAAACAAATAAATAAAAAACTTCACCTTGATATCTGTGCCTCTTTACATGAGGCCATTGTCTTTATATTTTCAAGGAGGATTTCAAGGAAATGGTTGGCTTCTAACCCTGGAAAACGATCTGTTTTGTAATTAGTATGTCTCAAAAGAGGCCTCTCTAAGGTTTTTGTTTGGGAGCATAGCATAAACTTGTTTTTACTTAAAGGTTAGGTAGGGCTTAAACTGGACAGATTCTCTGAGAACCACAAATCAGACTTTTTAAAATCTATGTCATGTCCATTATCTTCATCACTCCACCCCTTAAATGATAGAAGCTGAGAAATGGCTGTGTCCCCTGTTCATTCTTCCCTGAATGTAAGTAGACCCTATGCTGTAGCCACCCTCACGTGATACAAATTGTGTTTCCAGCGTTTATTTGGAAAGTGGTTGGTTAGGCTTGGCAAAAAGTTTCTACAATTTCCACTCCAAAAATTGTTGGGTTTCCAGGCCAATGCAGAAAGTCATCAATGAGTGAAGATCTGTAGTGCTAATAATACTGGTGATGGTGGTGGTTGATGGTCTTAATAGTGGAAGATAAAGAGGCAATTAATTCCACTTTTCGAGGTTAAGTCACTGCAAGGAAAATTTTGACTATTGTTTCTTGGACCCTGTCACCTCTGCATTTCTTTTCCCACCTGGGCAGCCTCCCTCTTTCATTCCCTTCTCAAGCAATATGTCCTTTTCCAGAATTGCCTACCTTACTTCCTGCCTATCAGGCCCTCAGCACTTGTCCTCAATTAGTATTAACATGAAAGAAAAGATGATGTTATTATCCCATTGAATTTCTGAATTAAGAAATTAGTTTTCATAAGGGGAGCTCTACTTAGACTCCCTTCCTCCTGTACTCCTACTTTCTTTCCCTCCACTGTTTCTGGCCTGTTATTTTTCTAGTGTCCTTCTGGGTATAGAGCCAGATGCAGCTTCAGGGTCTAGTAGGGGTAAGGAGCACCACTTGCAATTTCCATTTGGTCAGTAGCGTTTTGGTATTTTAGGGTAAGGAAATGGGTTAGGAATCTTAAAGTGGAGGTGAGGGTGGGCAGTTTTCATTGTGGGGCAGACTCTGCATGGTTTTGAAGGAAAAACGGGGGGGGCGGGGTAGTTCCTTTAGCTGCATCAGTGATTGTAAAAGCCAGTAAGAATGAGTTCTTTAGAAGTTGGGGACTACCCTACAAAAAACAAGCAGCCTCAAACCTAATGCAAGTACTAGACTGACTCCATCATTGATTCTCTGATTGATTATAGATACATTATATTATAGATTACAATCCTACTGATACGACGAACACCGTGGCCTTGTGGACAAATATATTCTCTATATTGTTACTTAACCAGAAGGGATCAGTAAACCTATAGAGAGCACTTTTCCTTAAAAGGCCGGTGTATGTCACCTCAAGTAAGATAAGCTAGAAAAATGTCAAACAATTTAACATGTTGATAACAAACTGCAAAATACCGATTTAATAAAATTCTAAATGATAAGAATAAATACATTTTAGTCTGTGTTTTGTTTAATCATAACACATAGTACAAAACAAACAACCCAGAGGTGCCCAGCTGGCTCAGTTGGAAGAGCATGCGACTCAAGAGTCATGAGGTTATGAGTTCAAGCCCCATGTTGGATGAAGAGATGACTTAAAAATAAAATCTTAAAAAAAACAAACCCAAAAGATCTTTCAAAAATATTTCCTTATGCAGATAAAGGAAAAAATTAAGAAAAGCAAATACATGTATGGGTCAGGAACCATGCAGAAGGGGTGATGACTTTCTTTCTATAAATGCCTTAATATATCAATGCCATGTATATGTATAATGTAAATACCACTTACAAAAAATTCTATTTCCAGGCAAATGGGGAATCATTTGCTGGCATCCGTTAAGACCATTTGTTCAGACTTAAGCTGAAAAAGAATACCTAAATAGATAAGGAATCTACTATTGTGATCTCTTTTTTAAGATCCTGGCCACAGTTAGCACAGCCTAAATTAATTCATACATGACTTTCAAGGGGGTATTATCTATATGAAGTAAAATAAATGATACCCTACTGCACCCCCACCCTGTTACTTAAAAGTCCCACAGGGCTCTTCCCACCTTTCCTATGGACAAATACATTCCCGTAATAGGAATAAACATAGTTTTATTGTCCTTCCCTGCACTTTTGTTTCTTCCTCCTGAAAGCCTGCTTTTGGAAGTCTTAGGTACTTTGATGACCACGTCATAACCTGTGGGTCCTAAATTTCTGCATAGAATAGAAAAACAATTTCTATGATTTTATTTTGTGGAAATGAAACAGTACTACAGTGAAAGAAATCTTTGAATGAAGCATCAAATTATAAAAGGCATTTTAAAATAAACTATTTTAATGGTGCCAAGCATTTTGTTACCATCTGCAACTCAGCATAAAGCCTTGTAACAGAATGACAGAGATTTTTAAAAGCAATCTAAGAATGAAATGAGAAGCAGTTCCTTGAAACAGACCTAAGACGGAAGTGAGGAAACTACTGAATGTCCTAACAGCACTTTGTTCTGTTTTTCTTTAACTGCAGTAATAAAATCAGAACCTGCTGAAACCTGTACCCTTCTAATATATACAGATCCACAGTCCCTCATCTGTAGTTTCAAAATTCACAAAACTCTGAAAAATGAACATTTTAAAATAAACTTATACAACATTGCAATGTAACACGACCTGAATGATGTGATGCCAGTGTAGCCTTCATCTCTTTTACTTAGTGGACTTCTGTACAGTTTTCTGCAGCTATGTTAAGATGCTGCTTGGGAGAAACGGGCAGAAGACATGAACAGACATCTTTCCAAAGAAGACATCCAAATGGCCAACAGACACATGAAAAAGTGCTCAACATCGCTCGGCATCAGGGAAATCCAAATCAAAACCTCAATGAGATACCACCTCACACCAGTCACAATGGCTAAAATTAACAAGTCAGGAAACGACAGATGTTGGCGGGGATGCGGAGAAAGGGGAACCCTCCTACACTGTTGGTGGGAATGCAAGCTGGTGCAACCACTCTGGAAAACAGTATGGAGGTTCCTCAGAAAGTTGAAAATAGAGCTACCATATGACCCAGCAATTGCACTACTGGGTATTTACCCCAAAGATACAAATGTAGTGATCCAAAGGGGTACGTGTACCCCGATCTTTATAGCAGCAATGTCCAGAATATCCAAACTGTGGAAAGAGCCAAGATGTCCATCGATAGATGAATGGATAAAGAAGATGTGGTATATATACACAATGGAATATTATGCAGCCATCAAAAGGAATGAGATCTTGCCATTTGCAACGACGTGGATGGAACTGGAGGGTATTATGCTGAGCAAAATAAGTCAATCAGAGAAAGATGTGTCATATGATCTCACTGACATGAGGAATTCTTAATCTCAGG
This sequence comes from Callorhinus ursinus, assembly GCF_003265705.2. Taxonomy (NCBI): domain Eukaryota; kingdom Metazoa; phylum Chordata; class Mammalia; order Carnivora; family Otariidae; genus Callorhinus; species Callorhinus ursinus. The sequence continues at coordinate 11,540,989 of NW_027397088.1, read as the reverse complement.
AAACAAACTAAGGGTTGCTGGAGTGGTGGGGGGGTGGGAGGGATGGGGTGGCTGGGCGATAGACATTGGGGAGGGTATGTGCTATGGTGAGCGCTGTGAATTGTGTAAGACTGTTGAATCACAGATCTGTACCTCTGAAACAAGTAATACATTATATGTTAAAAAAAAAAAAGAAGATAGCAGGAAGGGAAAAATGAAGGGGGGGAAATCGGAGGGGCAGATGAACCATGAGAGACTATAGACTCTGAGAAACAAACTGAGGGTTCTAGAGGGGAGGGGGGTAGGGGGATGGGTTAGCCGGGTGATGGGTATTAAAGAGGGCATGTTCTACATGGAGCCCTGGGTGTTATACGCAAACAATGAATCATGGAACACTACATCAAAAACTAATGATGTAATGTATGGTGATTAACATAATAAAATTTTTTAAAAATCTTTAAAATAAAAAAAAGATGCTGCTTGGGAGGTGTTACATAATGTATGCTATATCCACCATATTACTTTTCTAAAATGTACAGATTCCTGGATTCCAAACACATCTGGCCCAGGAGTTTCACATAAGGGATCATGGGCCAAATTAAATGTAATGCAAAAAGTGATTCAAAGAATGGATATAGTATAGTTGTCTGATTTTCCAATGTCTGATTTGGAATAATGCAGATTATATTCAGTATAAAAGGAATCCTACAGATCATTAAGCCAGTATTTACTGAATGTAATGGGATAAATAGCACAGCCCCATGTAAATGAAGCAGTCATAAATGAATATTATCAGTCTGTTATATGTGAACCCCATTCCACATAGCACAAAGGACTTACTGACAAATGTTTAGCCCACCAGTATTTATAATTCTTCCCCGTGCTTAGGTTACCAGTAAATTTTTTGAAGAGATTCTTCAATGAGAATTTTTTATTCTTGTTGTTTGTTTGTTTGTTTGTTTATAGGGTGTTCATAGGAATGGAAGCACTGTTTCCTTGCCAGATTCCTTATCGCTACATCTCATGAACCTACCTAATCCTGGGGAAGAGCCTGCGTCTAATGATGGCAAACCTGTCACCGGTGTAGCAACAACAGTCTGAGGGGAAAAAAACAAAAATAAAGAAGCATTTAAGTTTATATTCAAAAAAGAAGTCATTTCAACCAGCAACCTCTGTTGCACTATTTTTCCAAGATGAACCGATACACAACCATGAAACAGTTGGGGGACGGCACTTACGGGAGTGTGCTGATGGGCAAGAGTAACGAATCTGGGGAGCTGGTGGCCATCAAAAGGTACGGTGTGCGACACTGCAAGGTTTGAAGCTCTGATCTTTCTTTTCCCTTTCTTTAGAAAGACGTTGAGTGTAGATTCTGCGCTTGTTTGGCTCATGGGGAATGCCATTCTGGAGAAACACTGCCAGAAAGGAGGTCTGCTTATCCCCACATACATTGTTTCCGTGTTTTCTGGTTTGTCCAGCTACATTGATACATCAAAAAATATAAGTGCTCTACTTTTTATGCATAAGAAATTGGAGCCGAAACTGAAGGCCATGTATGAAAATGTTTTAGAATTTAAAGTTGAGTGCAGAGTAGAATTTATTATTTCCTTAAAACAACGGACCTCAGAATCAGATGGTGCTCCTAATATCAAATTGAGTTCCAAATGGTATGTGCTAATCTCCTAAGCTTACCAGTGAAATAGAATTATTATTAACTTAATTATTTCTTCTGAATCTGTTTGTTATCTATTACACATAAACAAATTACCCCAATGCTTAGTGATTTAAAACAAGAACAAAGATTTACGAATTCACCGTTTCCGGGGGTCAGGGATTTAGGAGTAACTCAGCTGGATAGCTCTGGCTGCAGGTGTCTCCGGAGGGGGCGGTCAGCAGAAGGCTGGCCCGGGACAGCAGCATCCCCCTTCGAAGGTGGCTCACTGGGTGGTGGGCTAGGGCTGCTGTAACAAAATACCACAGACTGGGTGGCCTAAACAGAGATTGCTTTCCTCACAGTTCTGGCAGGTGCGTCGTCAGAGATTAAGCTTTCAGCAGGGGTGGTTTCTTCTGCGGCCTCGCTCCATGGCTTGTAGACGGCTCTGTTCTACCGGTGTCCTCACAGGATCTTCCCTCTGTGCACGTCTCCATCCTAATCTCTTCTTATAAGGACACTAGTAATATCGTATTAGGAACCACCCTAAAGACCTCATTGAACCTTAATTAATTCTTTAAAGTCTATCTCTAAATACAGTCACACTCAGATATTTACGATGTCAACATATGGATTGGGTGGGGGAAATTTAGCCGAGACTAGGATGCTATAACAAAGTGTAAGCCACAGACTGTGTGTGGCTTCAACAAGGGAAACTTACAGATTTACAATTCTGGAGGCTAGAAGTCCAAAATCAAGGTGTCAGCGGGGTGGGTTCCTTCTGAGGATCTATTCTAGGTCTGTCTCCTTGGCTTATGGACGCCATTTTTCTCCCCCTGTCTCTTCCACATGGTCTTCCCTCTGCGCCTATCTCTGTATCCAAATTTCCCCTTTTTATAAGAACATCAGTTATATTGGATTAAGGATCACCCTAATGATTTCATTTTAACCTCACTGCCTCTGTAAAGACCCTACCTCCAAATAAGGTCACATCCTGAGGTACTGGGGGTTAAGACTTCAGCATATGAATTTGTGGGGGGGGCACAGTTTAGCCCACAACACAACACTCACGCACGTGGTTGACAAGTGGCCTGTTCACATGGGCCTCTACAGAGGGTTTCATGAGTCCTCTCATGACACGCAGTCGGCTTCCTCCAGAATGAGTCCTGGAGACCGATTACCACATCAACCAAATGATGACAATCTAAAATGTAAAATGCTTTAACAAATGCTCATCAAATGTTAAAAACTTTGAAAAGCATGATCCAAAGCATTACATATATAAGGAAATAACTTTATAAAATATTGTCAACAGCCATTATTGTCAAATAAACGTACAATGTGCAATAACTGAAATGAAGTATTTACCGAATGGGCTTAGTAAAATTCAATACCCACTCATGACTGGGAGAAAAAAGCCCTTAGCAAATAGGAATAAAAAGAAACTTCCCTAACCTGATGAGACTTATATAATTCATCATCTTTATGCTGAAACATGAGAAGTACTGCTAGTAAAGCTGGTTTTCAGGCCAGACTGCCTGCTGTATCCCTACTAATTAAGGTTGCTTTGGTGATCCTAATTAATGCAATTAGAGGGAAAAAATGACGTATCAGTATTAGCCAAAATGAGATGAAATCATCCTTATTTATAGATTAAATCATTTTATCACCTCATGCAATACTTCATTACACATAAATAAATTTATACATGTAACTATTTTTAGTATATGTGCTGCTGAAGCAAGCACTATATATATATACATATATATACATGTTTTTAAAGAACTGGAAAGATACACGTACAATTCATGAAAGCTATGGCTTCTGGGGAAGAGTAAAAAAATGAGAATGGTTAGGTCTGGTGGAATCATGTAAGGTTATTACCGTTGTTCTGTTTTATTTAACAAAATGCTCATTATTCCTTGTGGGTGGAAAAATCATGTGTTTGTTTTACTGTTCTATTTCATAAAATAAGGAATCAAGCCTCACCTGCATACATCTAAATAAAGCCTTCAAAGCATTGAAGGGTCCAAAACTATAAGAAGTCAAATAGATTGAAGGCTGAGAAGAGGCCATAAGTATATAATTTAGGAATGCTTTGGTGTATGAAATAAAAAAACCTAACCAAAATTTAAATAGGGGTTTCCTTTTCTCACATAATAAAAAGTCTTGAGGTAGGCAGCCCAAGGCCAATACCTTGTCCATGATGTTAACACAGACCTAAGTTCTTTCTTCAAAACATAGCTCCCTCACCCCTCTCCAGAAGACTTCTGGTTACTTCTCATTGGCCAGAAGTGTGTCACCTAGCACACCTGGCTATAAGGGAGGCTGGGAAAGTGAGTACTTAGCTGGGCGTTCGTATCCCTGTAGAAAAGCTGTGATAGTAAAGATGAAGAGAAGAGTGGCTTTGGACAGGCAACTCACAGTGTCTGCCACACTCAATATCTACTGTGTGCTAGATAGTGTTCCTAAGTAAGGACACAGCAAAAATGAATGAGAGGGGGAGGAGTCATGGGGAAGGCTTGAAAAAAATGTAAATATTCATTCAGCGCATAATTGTGATGTTCCCACACTGGTGCTCAGGACAAAATGGGAATGAGACAGAGGAGTTACAATGTAGTGAGGAAGACCGACAAATTAGACAAGTTACAGTATAAAATATGGTAAGTCCTATGATGGGGGGATTAATGAGTCATAGGGGAGCACAGAGAAGTGATGCTGAAGAAGTATGCTGGAAGACGTCCCATAGAAAGCGAGATCTCAAGAATGAAAAGAATATCAAGAAAAAGAGGAGGTGGGCACCTGGGTGGTTCAGTTGGTTGAGTGTCCAACTCTTGGTTTCAGCTCAGGTCATGATCTCAGGGTTGCGGGATTGAGCCCCAAGTCAGGCTCCATGCTCAGTGTGGAGTCTGCTTGAGATTCTCTCTCTCCCTCTGCCCCTACCCCTCAAATAAATAAATAAGATCTTTTAAAAATTAAAAAAAAAAAAGGAAGGAGAAGAATGTTGTAAGCAGTAAGGATAATATGTATGAAGGCCTGGAGGTGAGAGAATGTGAAGGCTTTCCCAGGGCTGAGTAACTGAAAGAAGTGTAGGTGGCTGGAGTGTAGATTCTGCGTGGGGCAGAGGAGGGACATGAAGGTAACGGGTAAAGTCATAGAGCCAGGGTAAAGAGTTTGTCTATCTTGACTAGAAGGTGATGAAGGATTTTAAGCATGGAGTTGTTGATGTGATCAAATATTGCTTCAGAATGGTCCCTTTAGCAAAAGAGTGGATACCTGATCAAAGTGACCAGTCAGGAGACTGGGGCAGTCAGCTTGGTTAGAGGAGGCGGTGACCTGATCTCGAAAAATAGCATTGCATATGGACAAAAGTAGAAGGACTCAAGGGACATTTAGGAGATAGGCTCTACAGGAACTGGTGACTAGGCTTGGGGGGAAAGGAGTAAAGCATGTGCAAGAGTCCAGGCTAATTCCTGGGATTCTTAAATGCACAGTGGTGGTGCCATTGCCCATGACAGGGGAAATCTATTGTTAGTCTACAGATGCCAACTGAAGCTATATAGAAGGAAAAGAAAAGAGGTCTTCATAGGGAGCACTAAGGAAACCCAGCATATAAAGCATGGGCCCTGGAAGAGGTAGGTGTTCCTAGAGAAGCCTGAAAAAGAGCCACCAGAGAAGTAGGGAGAAAACCAGGAGAGTGTAGAAAATATCTGGGCCCAAGGGAAAAATAAAAAGAAGTGCTCAACTAGAAGACCACTAATAACTAATGACCGAAAAGCATCTAGGTTAGTTAGGAATGTTTCTTGCTGTAAGTGACAAATATGTAAATTAATAGCAAGTGATAGAACCAATGGCTTAAATAAGTAGATTATTTTTCTTCCAAATCAGGACATCTGGATTTTGATGATTCCAGTGAACTAATCTAGGCCTTTTCTATCTTCTTCATACTGAGCTGTTAGCATTTGTTTGCCCTCCAATGTGTCACCTAATGGCCACATTATGACTACTTCATTTCTAGGCATTACATCTATGGTTCAGGGTGGGAAGAAGGGAGAATAATACCAGCAAACTCTTCTCTCAAATTCTAAGTAACTTTGTTTGCCAGAAGCCCCCAAATGACTTCCCCTTACATCTTATTGGCTAGAAATGGATCACACGGTCTCCCTTATGTACAAGAGAGGCTGAGAGGGAAGAATCTACTCTTCCAGCTTCTATACTAGGAGGCAAAGGGGGGGAAGCTAGAAATGGCTTTCTGGTATCCAAACAGATATTGGTGTTCTTTGGATTCGGAGAATATGGCATAATTAGTGGCTGTGGTGAGAGGTGTTCTAGTGAAATAGAAGAGGAGATAAGCCAAATTGCAGTAGGGCAAGGAGTAGTAAAAAAGTGGGGTAGTGGAGGCATTGAACTTTGAATAGTCATGGAGTACATGTCACTTAGTTGCTAAAAAAGTCATAGAAGGCTTTCTTAGTACTCTCAGAATCTGCTCTCAGAATCCCAGAGTACATGGGATGAATACTAAAGTGGAGCTTCTGGCGGTGTGTACATGACTTTGTACAGAGTCTTCACGGATTTGTACAGAGAGCAGAGACTGAAGGATGGCAGGGCAGCAGTGGTAGAAGGTTGGGAGAGGGGGACATCAGAATATATAGGTGCTCTTGAGGGGGACAGTGGTGGGAAGGCTGACCATGGGATCCAAGCTGGAGGAGGCAGGCAAAGCCAAGTGTTGAATAAGTGGACGTATACAGTACATCCAATGGTAATGATGGTAAAAAAGAGAGGAAGATGTGGTTAGAGTGCGAAGTGTTAAAGGCTGAGATCTTAGAGGGTAGAACGATTCCTCATGAGAGCAAGGTGCTTATGAGTGACCATGGCATCATAGAAGGGAGCAGCTCTTTGGAGTGAAGAACTGTGTAGCCAGACTACTGGCAGGATTATCAATATGAATGTTCACTCATCATTCCTAAAATTCTGGACAAGACATAATCCTAGGATGGTTTTTGACCTGCAAGAGTCATACAGAAGGCTATGCCATTTCTCTCAAGCCTGATGCAAAGCAATAAACTTGGCTTGAGGTATTAGACCCCTTATTCTCCATTCTCAGTGTATCCCCATTTGTTACCAAAACAACCTACATTCCATAATATCCAATCAGGACCATCATCTTATGCTTCGTGGCGTAAAACTTTAGGCACTGCAAATTCAGGCCACAAATATTGTAGGCATAACACTTTAAATCCATCCATGTTGGATTAAAAATTCTAAATAAATTCCATGTTGAATAATTCTCTGTAGCAGATGAAGAGCTGGCTATCTTTAATCTTCAAAGTGGGCAATAAGCATGTCCTCTTGAAGGGAATCAGATTATCTGGAAGAAGGTATTTTTCATTCTGAAAGCCTTTTAAGCAGAAGAATCAGGAGTCAGATGTTGGGGATGGCTATTAGATTAGACAATTAAGAATGATGTTTGAGGAGTGAAGTGGAGAAGAGTCTGAGCACTAGCACAGTAGGGAGATGGCCAGGAGAAACCAGGGTGTGGCATGGCAGCTGGTAAATGTCAGACAGAGTGGTATAATTTGAGATGTGAACATGGGAAGGAAGTCTGTACTTGGTTCAGTAAGCAAGAGGCAAGGCTTTTGAGCAGTCTTGAAATGCCATCGAACTGGCTAGGATGAGTTGGTGGATGAGTGGTTAGAAGTTGGGAGAACACTATAATGAACAAGATAAAAGGTACTTTTTTGAAAATTTCCTTTGGGAAATTTTAATTTAGATCACTGGCAAGAAACCTGCCGTTAAAAAAAAAAAAAAGCTGTAACACAATTCATTCTAGTGGATGGTAGTAAGATCCCTTTAACTCATTAAATTTAAAATATTTATTAAGCTTTCTGCTCTTTAAGAACTTGGAAGGCAATTCTATTTTGGAGGGTCTCCTGTTTGTGGGATAGTTCCTCATGAGCCCATCTGTGAGTACAGGAATTCATCTAGTTATTTACCGGGCGCCTGGGTGGCTCAGTCGTTATGCGTCTGCCTTTGGCTCAGGTCATGATCCCGGGATCCTGGGATCGAGTCCCGCATCGGGCTCCCCGCTCCGCGGGAAGCCTGCTTCTCTCTCTCCCACTCCCCCTGCTTGTGTTCCCTCTCTCGCTGTCTCTCTCTGTCAAATAAATAAATAAAATGTCAAAAAAAGAAAGAAAGAAATTCATCTAGTCATTTAGTAAATATTTACTGAGCACTTAGTGTATGCCAACAACTGATCTAGGCATGTGGGGGTGTCCTCAAGGAGCTTACATTTGAGGAGGGGGAGGACTGTATAGTATGTTAAAGGTGGTAAGTGCTATGGAGAAAAAGCAGAGCAAAAACAGTTACCTAGTAATAGTACTATCTTTTTCTTTAGATGACTAGCTGGGAATAGATAGGAAAATAAGCTCAGGGCACATTAATAATAAGGATCGGCCTGAAATGGTCTTTTATTTCCTTTGACCAGCCAGTTCTTTCTAGCTCTGTCTGGCTGGTTGGAACTTCTGTTTTTTCCGTCTTGCGGTTTTTCACCTGCTGGTACCTTCTGTCTTTCAGGTCTCAGCTGACATACGGCCTTATCAAAAAGGCCGGGCCATTAAATTTTTTAAGAGTCCCTTATCTCATGGTCCTTGTAACTAATTTTTCTGTTCCGTGTTCACTAGTCTAAAACCTATTTCATGTTAGATGGGAGGCACCGTGGTAACCGTCGCTGCTTCTCATTCGTGCATTGCCCTGGCACATAGTAGGTGTTGAATAAATAAATAAATGAAAGAGAAAAAGGCAGGGAATCTAAAAGGAGGTGACTTTTCTTATCATTCCAACAAATTGGCTTAATTTCTTAAAATTAAATTAAGTTCTTCACATTGGTTGAAGAAAACAAGAACATCCAGTATTTACTGAGCACTGAACTAAGCAGTTTGCAATAGGGTTTTCATATGCAGTAATTTCTACTTTGTAACTACGGAATTTGAGGCACAGAATGGTCAATGGGGAACCTGTGCAAGGTCACACATCAGTGAGTCACTGAGTAAGGATTTGAATCCAGAAGGGCAGTTCCACAGCCCATATTCTTAACTACCATGGCATGCTGCCAGTTCTTTGCGCTGCCATTCCTTTACTCATTTCCTTACCCTTGTGTATTACACTCTTGTAGGGACTCTGAATAATTCCTCTAGGAATTAGTTTAATCAATAAAGATAACTTTAAGCTTCCTGAGAATCTTCTAAAACATCTCAATAGATTATACTACTAAATGAAAACAGGAGGGCATATACGGTCTTCATTTAAAAAAAAAAGATTGATTTACTCATTTGAGAGAGAGAGAGAGTGTGTGTACATGAGTGGGGGAAAGGGGAAGAAGGACAGGGAGAGAATTTCGAGCAGACTCCCGCTGAGCATGCAGCCTGAGGCGGGGCTAGATCCCACCATCCTGAGATCATGACCTGAGCAGAAATCACGAGTCAGACGCTTTACTGACTGAGCCACCCAGGTGCTCAAAGGGCCCTTATTTTCATAATTCAGCTTTGTAATTTCTATACTTGAAGAAGTATTTTTTAGAACATAAATCCTCTTTTTTCTTGACTCTCATTTTGCATGGTGACTAAAAATCTGTTCATAAAAAAATACAACCTGTATCTGTGGTGTTTATGGTGGAATTATTTTGTTACCTTTGTTACTTTTGGCATATTTATCTCTAATGGTAACATTGGGATGGAAAAGGAAAATAGAGAACAAAATGCAAGAAAGCAACCTTCTAAATGGGAGAAGATGTTTGCAAATAATATATCTGATGAGGGATTAATATCCAAAATATATAAAGAACTTACACAACTCAACACCAAAAAACCCCCCAAAATAACCCAAATAAAAAATGGATGAGGACCTGAATAGACATTTTTCCAAAGAAGAAATACAGATGGCCAACAGACACATGAAAAGATGTTCAGAGTCACTAATCATCAGGGAAATGCAAATCAAATACACAATGAGATACCACCTCACATTTGTCAGAATGACTAAAATCAAAAGCACAAGAAATAACGTGTTGGTGAGGATGTGGAGAAAAGGAAACCCTTGTGTACTGTTGGTGGGGATGTAAACTGGTACAACCATTATGGAAGACAGTATGGAGGTTCCTCAAAAAATAAAAACAGAACTGCCATATAATCTAGGAATTCCATTACTGGGTATCTACCCCCCAAAAACAAAAAAGCACTAATTTGACTAATTCAACAAGATATATACACCCCATGTTTACTGCAGCATTATTTACAATAACCAAGATATGAAAGTAACCTAAGTATCCACTGATAGATGAATAGATGAAGAAGATATGGTGTGTGTACATATATAAAGGAATATTACTCAGCTATAAGAAAAATGAAATCATGCCATTTGCAATGACATGTGTGGAGCTAGAGAGTATTATGCTAAGTGAAGTAAGTCAGAGAAAGAGAAATACCATATGATTTCACTCATGTGTGGAATTTAAGAAACAGAACAAACAGCAACAGGAAAAGGAGAGAGAGGCAAACCAAGAAACAGACTTAACTATAGAGAGCAAACTAATGGTCACCAGAGGGGAGGTGGGCGGGGGGATGGGTGAAACAGGTGACGGGGGATTAAGGAGCGCACTTGTTGTGATGAGCACCGGGTAATGTATGGAAGTATCGAGCCACCGTATTGTACACCTGAAACTAATATTACACTCCATGTTAACTAACTGTAGTTTAAATAAAAACTAAAAAAAAATAAAATAAAGAAGATTTGGTATATATACATAATGGAATATTACTCAGCTATAAAAAAAGAATGAAATCTTGCTATTTATGATAACATGCATGGGCCCAGAGAGTACTATGTTAAGTGAAACAAGTCAGAGAAGAACAAATACCATATGCTTTCATGTATATGTGGAATCTAAAAGAAAATGAAACAAATGAACAAAAAAACAGACTCACAAATATAGGGAACAAACTAGTGGTTGTGGGGTGGGAATGAGAGAAATAGGTGAAGGGGATTAAGAGGTACAAACTTCCAGTTATAAAATAAATAAGTTACAGAGATGAAAAGTAGAGCAAAGGGAATATAGTTAACAATACTGTAATAATGTCAGATGGTGACTACAATTATCATGGTGAGCATTTCACAGTGTACACAATTGTTGAATCACTATCTTATATACCTAAAACTAATGTAACATTGTATGACAACAAACTTCAAAAATAAAAATTAAGAAAAAATTTTTTAAAAGAAAGCTATTTCTAAAGTTTGGTTGCTTCTGAATTTTTGTTAACCTGAATCATTTAACTTTATGTGCTTCTTGTTTAAAGCAGAGGTAATGATATAGAAGTTGTCAGATCGAATTATATCACTACAGTTGCTACAAAATTTGTGATTTTCTTCTCCTCTCCACCTTAGTGTTTCATATTTATCTGTTTAGTTCTAGAAAGAGGAAATTTGGAAGGGCACCCTTTTAGAAAAGCACAATTAAACTGATCAGGGAAATAAGAGAAGACACTCAGAAAGGAAGATTAATGATAACCCTTTCACCATTGCGTTTAAAGCAGAATTTCAGATATAACATAATCGTGAACCTGTACCAAACAGCCTTGAGATATACAGAAGGGAGGTGACTTCCTTTTAAGGAGGAAGGAGAGATCACAGCTTACCCAAAGGGAATACTAGAGTAAGAAAGCCAACAGCTTAATTTGTGTTTCAAATCCTCTGTCCCTGTACACTAAACTTTTCTTGTTTGATTTCAGAATGAAGAGAAAGTTCTATTCCTGGGATGAATGTATGAACTTGAGAGAAGTTAAGGTAAAATCCTACATATGAAAACTCAAGGAGGCTTTCACTCTGCCTCACCCTCTCTCATTCCTGAGGACAGTAGCTAAAGGATTGTTCTTTCTTTGTGGGAAGCATTCCAAAGATAATTATATTTCTTTTTTTTCTTTATCTTCCTAAGTAATTTCTCATTTCTCATCTGAATGTCAGTGGAGAACAGAAAAAAAAACAATACCCTCATATGTGAATGTATACTCTCACTTTTAAAAGAACATTTTAATTCATGTTATCAAAGGAAAGGCAACTTTTAATTACTATGTACTATTTCTTTCCATTTTATGCTATATGACTTGTGTAAATTTTTGCATACCTTTGTATGGAATTTCACATAGTTAAGTCAGAAAAAACCTAGGCCTTCTGAATAGAATGAGGAAAAAAAGTAACAGATTGAAATGTTTGGTAGGTATTATTGACTTGGTTTATTTTTGTACTCACATTCATTACTTAAAACAATTACCGCTTATTTTAAATTGTGTTCTAAGATGTTCTTAGTCATGTAAAATATTATAGACATTAAGACTTAATTCATCCATGAATTCAGAAGAAATATAAGATTATTTAAGGTAATTATCATAGAGATTGATGAGATTTTGCCAACTTCTATAACTTTGCCTTAAGAATTTTAATGCTTATTTGTTGTTACAGTCTCTGAAGAAACTTAATCATGCCAATGTGATTAAACTAAAAGAAGTTATCAGAGAAAATGACCATCTCTATTTTATATTTGAATATATGAAAGAAAACCTCTATCAATTAATGAAAGACAGGTATGTCTTTATTTTATAAAAACTATAATGTTTTCCCTGTTATCTCCTCTATGAGTTCTTTGGATCCCTTTAATATGTCACACTTTTTGGTGAACAGATTTTTCACTCCAAGAGGTGGATCTAAATTAATTAGCTGTTACCTTTATAACCTTGAAGAAGAGCCAGCTATGACATAGTCACTATTTTTATGATGTAAACACACACACTATCTATCTATACTTTTTGAAACAAAATCTGTCTATAGTTTGGCTTATTCATTTGTTTTTTAAGTAGGCTCCACGCCCAGCATGGAGCCCAACATGGGGCTTGAAATCACGACCCTGAGACCAAGACCTGAGCTGAGATCAAGAGTCGGACCCTTAACCGACTGGGTTACCCAGGTGCCCCCAAAATCTTTCTAGAGTTTTAATACTAATAAAGCTGGCCTTGAACAAATTTGAGATTACCTTCATTGCTCTCGCAAGCATTTTGTGAAAGGCTAATGGAAAAAGGGAGGAGGGACTGGAGCAGTTTTCATGAAAGAATCTAATAAATTTATTCATTAGAATGTTTAAGTGAATGATAAAACATAATGTGTTGCCAAACCCAAAGAAATTCTCATTTTCATTTTTAAACCCATGAACAGAATCTCTAAAAAGGGAGAGCTTCAGTCATCTGCCTTGAGCTTGGGGAGGTTAATATTTTGGTGGTAGCTGTCAGTCACACGTGGGAGATTAATGTCCATTTTACCTGTTTTTAAAGCCAGAGCCGTTCAACAAAAGATTCTAAAGTACTTTAGAAATAGATTTCCCAGTGGAATGATGACTGCTCTCTCTGTATTTCTTTCATACACGTCCATGTACACACTCAAGGTAATCCTTAGGGATGGTGAGTGAATTTTTCTTTAATCGTATTTTTCCTTCTTTCAAAAAGTACTTATTGAATGCCTGTTAGGTTCCACAGGCTGATATCATTATAACATTAATAGCAGTTAAAATAAAAGTAAAGAAAATTTCTGCCCCTCAAATCAGTGTTTATTTTTCTAGAGTTCTTTCTAGCCCTTGGATCCAGCCCTGCCTGTTTTTATATAGTTGCAATTTTAATGGCGATCATTTTTTTTATTGATTCACTTACAAGCATTTTGTCATGCTGATATATAATCTTCACAGTTACTATAGTTAGTATGTTCTGTTAAGTGACTACAGCATGCTTCACTTATCTCTTTAAACTACTTAAAAGAAATAACTATCAAGACAATTTTGGGTAATGATAGTTTATAATATTGATGGGATTATTTTGTAGCCATTAAAAGTGATAATTATGAAGATTATGAAAATGCCTATGAGTGGATAAAAAACAGAAATCAAAATTGTAATTATGTGACATTGATACCTAATATAAAAGGTATACATGTAAATGGATTAGGACTGGGTTAGAATACTGAAAAATCTGAATAGCTTCTTATTCAGGTGATGGGCAATCTTAAATTTTTGGCTTCTAATAATTGTGCTCTTTAAAATGTATGACGGGATAAACCTATGCATGATGTATTAAGATACAGGTGTTGAAGAAAAATTAAGTAAATATAAATATTTGAAATGTTATATTTTTATCTGATTTAAGAATATATATATGGGGCACCTGGCTGGCTCAGTCAGTAGAGTGTGTGACTCTTGATCTCAGGGCTGTGAGTTGGAGCCCTACATTGGATGTAGAGATTACTTAAAAATAAAATCTTAAGAAAAAAATATATACATATATATAAATCTGTTATTGGAGGTGGTTAATGCAATAGCAAATGAACACTAAAAAGAACCGACTTTGGAATTTCATGATTCAATTCCGGACTTCTAAATTAAGTGGAAATAAAAATGATATTGCTTGAATATTATTCAATGTCAAAGGTTTAAATTTAACAATTAACAATTATACATGGTAAAGAGCTATCTGAGGTTAAGTGGTATTTTTACACTTTGTTTTTGGTAGCTTAACTTCCTGAACATTGTTTTGAGGATGAAGATTAATTTAAAAGTCTCTTTTATTCAAAACTTTTTTTCTATTTTAACTGAAGGCCAATATACATAAACCTTTGCTACAAAGCTATACCTGGACCTTTAATTTATAGCATTCTGTTTATAAAGTTAAATTGTTTTGGATAAAACATTTTGGATAAAAATATTTTGTTTCTTTTAAAATTTATTTTATAGTTTATGAAAATGAGTTATAAAAATATTTCAATAATATGTAATCAGTACTATTTTCAAATTTGCTATAAGACTAGTGTTTATCTTTCTTCGTCTGTTGTGTGTTCTTAGCCCATTTGGTGGGATATTTTAAAACATTACATAAGCATATGATATAGTTAACAATATTCAAAAATAAGCCATTTTCTACATGTTGAGAACATTTTGAATAAACACCATAACCTAATCAATCATGCTGTAATAAAGATGTTAGAAAATGTTGAAATTATGATGAGCTTTCAAAGTTTAAAATGATTACTTATAAAACAGCATGGTTTCAGGGTCAAAGAATTAATTCAGAATCAAAAAATTAATGTGCTGGTCACATTAATTTGTGGCATGTTAGCAATTAATGTTTGTCTTAATTTAGTCCTTACTAGGATCTTACTTTAGACTTTACATAAATTCCACATAAAGCCGCTCTGTCTAGTAGAGTAGCTACTAGTCACATGTGACTCTTGAAGTCTTAAAAATGTGGTTAGTCTGGATTGAGATGTGCTTTAAATGTAAAATAAAAATACATACCAGACTTTGAAAACTTGGTGCAAAAAAGGAAATTCATTAATAATTTTTATATTGATCACGTGTTGAAATAATATCTGGTATATATTAAATAAAATATATTGTTAAAAATTAACTTCATGTGTTTCATTTGCTTCTTTAATGTGGCTACTAGAAAAAATTTAAATACATAAGTGGTACTCATTTGTGGCTCTTCCCATATTTCCATTGGACAATACCAGCAGACAATATAGAACTGAAGCAGTTATGCCCCTGAAACTCTTAAAGCCTACATGATACAGATTTGCGCACTTGGCTTATCTGATGGTTATCAGTTTTCCAATTTACTTTGCTCCTCTCGGGACAGCTTAAAATTTAGCTGTTTGAATATTTGTGCAATATGTTCATTATTGGATTTGAGTTTTTACCAAATATCAAAACAGACAAAAATTCTAATTGTCACGTTTTCAATTTATAACCTTTGACAACTATAAAGCTATAAATCACAACTTCAACCATTATCATGAAGCCAACAGGGGCTCCAAGGGAGGAGGAATATCTGCTGTCTTGTTTTGATTGGTTGGTTAACAGAATTACATGACTGTTTATTTGTTCCTGTCTTCACAGAAACAAGCTGTTCCCTGAGTCAGTCATCAGAAATATTATGTATCAAATATTGCAGGGGCTGGCATTTATCCATAAACATGGTAGGTTTAAATTTCCTTTCCCTGCCTCTTTAGGTTACTGTCAAGGTCATGGACAGGAATTATATATAAGCAGTTAGATAATGTTATATTGAATAACTACAAATTTGGAGTATGGGGCTACATACCCTGACATTTTCATTTTAAGAAACTTAGAATTTCTATAATTCTCTATAATGCAATTTCTGTAATCTATAACTGTCTTCCTCTATAGCAGAATTGACCATCAGCCTTTACTCTCAGTTATCATAAACCCATCCTACAACCTCATTCCCCGATTTTACCATGGAAATGAAAACAAAACAAACAAAATGCCCTTCTTTTGGAAAAGATCAGAATGCTTTGATCACATGACCATTTATTAACATTTAAATAGTTTAAAGCACCACTGCTATGGTATTTTATAGTTTTCTTAGTATTTACATTTAGTTTTTCTATTCTTTGAGTGAAATTAAATAAAGTGCTTATTCCTATTTTTATGAATTTCTTATTTATGTGATCTACACTTATAGTTTTTTATGTATCTATCCAAAATAACTTGTCCAAAAAGTTAACGTGATTATTATGAAAATTTTTGGCAAACATTTGTCTAGAATCCCCAGATGTTTAGATACTAAATTGGAAGAGTTTGTGCCAGACCACTGCTGCATTATGAACAGAGGCAGTTGGAAATCACCATCACTAGAGTCCCTTCATGTTTCATCCCATATTTTATATTTTCTCCTTTTCCCTTTAACTATCATGGGAAATCATTTATTTTCTAAAAATGCTATTTATCGTTTATTCCATATAAGCATTGTCAGAACATTCCTGAGTCCCACTTTTTTTGTCCTTTAAAAGTCTAAAGGCTAATTAAGGAGGGCACGAGATGTGATGAGCACTGGGTGTTATATGCAACTGATGAATTACTGAACTCTACATCTGAAACTAATGATGTACTAGATGTTGGCTAACTGAATTTAAATTAAACAAAAAAGAAAAAGAAAGATGTTAAAAATAAAAAGTCTAAAGCCTATGATAATATAGTACAATGCATTGATGAAAGTCAGTCATTTATTAATTACATGGAAACAAAGGATATATGCTATTTTAATTGCTCATAATGGATTTCTGATCTTCAACCTGTTTTTAAACACTGGCCATCATGGTAACTCATGATATTTGCCTGAGTTAATTTATGCCAGCAGAAACAAGTGTGGTGTGGAAAAATCAAAAGCATTATGAATTATTTGACTTTTGGAAACAGCTTTGTGATTTATTGATATTTTTTAGGCTAGTAATAAAACTAGTTTCGATTCCTTGGATATAGATGAACTACCAGCAACTTCAGAGCATAAGTGGTTGAAGGAAGAAGTTAGTTAAAAATTGCTGTTAAAAGTAAATAATACGAATAATGTACAGTTGGTTATACAACTGATGACAGTGATTTGGGACACCAGACTCCAAAAACAAGAGACATTTTTACAAAGGCTACACTATTCTTGCTATAGTGGATAAGATCTCAGATGGAATACTTTACGTAAATATTTTTAAAATAGTAGCTGTCAAAAAAACAAGACTAATATTTTAGTTAAGATAGGACCAAGTTACCGATATATTTATATTAGTGAGAATGGGGAAAATCTCAACTGTACAAATATGCAATTGGTTTCATTCTGTACGATTTTATGGATTATGTTGCTTTACTCACCACCACATGTGCTCCTGTTCCTGTCTTCATGTTACGGAAGTGCAGTGTATTTCCCTTGAAAGTTCATGAAATGGATCTCAACAACTAGTCTGAGTAAGAAGTGCCAGAGAAAGGGCGCCTGGGTGGCTCAGGTGGTTAAGCAACTGCCTTCCACTCAGGTCATGATCCTGGAGTCCCGGGATCAAGTCCCTGGATCAAGTCCCGCATCGGGGTCCGGCTCAGCGGGGAGTCTGCTTCTCCCTCTGACCCTCCTCCCTCTCATGCTGTCTCTCATTCTCGATCTCTCTCTCTCGAATAAATAAATAAAATCTTAAAAAAAAATCAAAAGAAGTGGCAGATAAACTGAGTACAAAACTGTTGTAGATGTCGCAAACGTAGAACCCACGCTGGTTAGAAGGAATCAAAAAGCTCAGGCTTAAAATTTGGCTTTAAAAGTTTAGGCTACAGCTACATGAAAATCCCCTCACAATGATCACCTACAACGATGACCAGGCCCCTTCTGGATTCTCCCACCTTGCAAGGTCATTAGAAAACAGGCCATCTGTCTACCAGCCAGTGAGCTTTAGATCCCCCTTGGAAATGTACGAAGAGGGCTTTCATGTTCTTCTTCTTGCTGGGTTTTCTGCCTCATTTTCATTGACCTGCCTTTCAGCTTCAGTAAACACTTATTTTACATACTGAATTGGTAAGTAACCATGATAATTATTGGGTTTTTCAATAAAGCAGCCACCAGGGGAGAACTGAGCTGTTAAATAAAATAACTGTAAATGAAAGAATTGGCTAAAATGTGTGGAGTTCCATTTTTGTTTAATGGACTTTTCAAATAAGTGACAAAAGCCTGATTATGCAGCTTTCCTCAAGCTTTCATTAGGCTCCTTCTCTTTGGCCCTCTACCTCCTCATTTACTACACAATAGTGACCATAATATCGCCTTAAAGTTGTGCAAATTCCTGGAGATAATCCTAATGCAGCAGTATCTAGCCCAAGTGCTTGAACTTCCTGGATTCACAAATAGAAATGTGTTAAGTAGGTATTTTTAATGACCTCATATACTGGGTGAACTTTCTTACCAATTATTTTGAAAGCAGGGTCCCTACCTGCATCACTTTTTAGACAAGAAATACAGATTTTTTCCCCCTAAGTTCACATCCCTAATTACAACAGAGAGGATTGGTTATATTTTGTTGAGAAGTCAAATGTGTTTAAACATAACGCTCAATTACTGTTTTTCCTCTCTATGTTACCAAGGTTTTTTTCATAGGGATATGAAACCAGAAAACTTGCTTTGTATGGGTCCAGAACTTATAAAAATCGCTGATTTTGGACTTGCCAGAGAATTAAGATCACAGCCACCATATACTGATTATGTATCTACCAGATGGTGAGTAGTTTTATGCAACTCTGTAGAGGCACAAGTAGGTCTGTGTTGAAGTTTTACTACAGTGGGTCGTTACATAGCTTTCTGGAGGTTCCATTTTGAGTATTTAAAACAAAATATAGAACTGAATTTTGCATTCTGTGGAGAGAGAAGGATTGGGTCATGACTATTCTGAAGGAAAGGTGATTTCATTCATTCATTCATTCACTCATTAAACAAGCATTTGTGGAAACCTACCATGTGCCAGATACTATTTCAGGCATGGGGAACACAGAAGTGAACGAAACAGAAAAACAATCTGTCTCCTGCCACTTACATGACATCCAAAATACAAATGAGCAAGATGTTTTTAACTGTTTTTACTAACAGAAAGACATACATGTGTTCATCAAAAGTCATGTAATAGTCCCAAACTGCAAACTACCCAAATGTCCATCACATGCAGCATAATATAGTCACCCAGTGGGATGCTTTACAGCAATGAGAACAAAAGTCTACAACTACACGCAACAGTATGATTGAGTCTCACAGACACAATGATGAGAGCAAAAGGCCAAACAGAAAAAAAGTACATATGGTATGATTCCATTTCTACAAAGTGCAAAGACAGAGAAAACTAATCTCTGCTGTTAGAAGTCAGGGTAGCCGTTACTTGAGTAGTGACTGCAAGAGTGCAGGAGAAGGGCCTCCTGGGATGCTGATAACACCCAGTTTCTTGATCTTGGCACTGGGTCAATGGGTGTATTCTATTTGTGACAATTCATCAAGCTGTCCTCTTACAATATGTGCATTTTTCTGCATGTGTATTACATTCCCATAAAAACAAGAATATTTGTATATCAGGTGATGATACATCATTATGGAGAAGAATAAAATATGGAAAGGGACAGGGAGTGGGGGGTGCTGGGGGAGGGAAAGGGCATGCTGCTATTTTAAATAGCTGAGAAGTCTCGCTGAGAAGGAGATGCCAAGGCAAGAAGGAGCTTTCAGGCAGAGAAAATGCTGAGTGTAGAGGCCTTGAGACAGGAAAGCCATGTGTGAATTCTGCAGAGAGCAGAATGAATCAGGAGGGCTGTAGTAGGATATGGGGCTGGAGAGTTAATGGAGGGCAAGATCTCAGGTCCTTACAGGTCATCATAAGGACTGTGGTGAACTGGGGAGCCCCTTATAGGTACTTGTAAGGACTGAGTGTGAACTGGGGAGCCCCTTATAGGTACTTGTAAGGACTGAGTGTGAACTGGGGAGCCCCTAGAGGATGTTGATTAGAGGTGCAATGTGATCTGCCAGATCTTAAAAGTATCACTCTCACTGCTATGTTAAAAATAGGTTTTAGAAAAGCAAGGGAAGAAGCAGGGAGACCAGGTAGGAGACTGTTACACAATAATTCTGGCAGGAAATGACAGTGACTTGGATCTGGCGGCCGTGGAGGTGGTATTTTTAAAGTAGAGCAACCATGATTTCCTGATGAATCAGATGTGGGGTATAAGATAAAGGAGTCAAAGATTCTAAGGGGGGTTTTGTTTTTTGTTTTGTTTTGTTTCTTGAGGAACTGGAAGGATGGTGTCAGCACTGAGATGGGGAATACTGGGGAGCTTTTGGGGGGAAGAAGCACAGTTCTGTTTTTGGTTGAGTATCTATTTTCAACTGGGTAAATTTAGATGCTATACTGAAATGGAATGCAATTAAGAAGACTTGTTTTCAACATCTAAACTTGGCAAGACATTCGAAACTATTAATTTTATCTCATAAAAATATCAAAACATAGTAACAAGTATTGGCAAGGACGCAGAGAAACTGGATCCATCATACATCTCTGGGGTGAATGTAAAATGGCACAAAAGAGTCAACAGTTCCTCTGGTTAAACATATAGTTACCATGGGATCTGGAATTCCATACCTTGGTATATGCGCCCCAGAGAAAGGAAAGCACACATCCACACAAAAACTTATACATGAATGTTCAGAACAGCATTACTTACAATAGCCAAAAATTGGAAACAAGCCAAATGCCCATCCACTGATGAATGGATAACTAAAGTGTGCTATAGCCATAAAATGGAATATTATTTCGCAGTAAAAAGAATGAAGTACTGATAGGTGCTACAACTTGGATGAACCTAGAAAACATGTTAAGTGAAAGAAGCCAGTCCACAAGGACTGGACAGAATATGGTTCCACTGGTATGAAGTACACACAATAGGCAAATCTCTAGGGACAGAAAGTAGACTAGCACTGGGGATACAGGGATATTGGAGAGGTGTGAGGTGTCTTTTGGGGGCAATGAAAATGTTCAAAATTGATTGTGATAATGGATTACACACTCCACGAATATATTTAAAGCCCCTGAGTCATACACTTTTAAATGGATGAGTTGTATGTTATTTGAATTATATCTCAATAAACTTGTCAAAGAAAGGTACTCAGAAGCAAAAAGACAATACTGTGAAATATTTGGGCTGATAAATCTACACATTTCAATGTGAAAAAAAAAGTTAGAATTGAGAATATTTTCCACCAGGTACCTTTGCTCTCATAAATAGGGTATTTTGGGGGCGCCTGGGTGGCTCAGTCGTTAAGCGGCTGCCTTTGGCTCAGGTCATGATCCCAGGGTCCTGGGATCGAGCCCCGCATCGGGCTCCCTGCTCCGCGGGAAGCCTGCTTCTCCCTCTCCCACTCCCCCTGCTTGTGTTCCCTCTCACTCTCTCTGTCAAATAAATAAAATCTTTAAAATAAATAAATAGGGTATTTTTCTCCATTAAAGATATTGTCAGTTGGGGGAACTGAGTCCACTGAAGGAATCAGCACTTTCAGTCTGATAAATAAAAAGAAGAAAACCCCACTACTTAGGGATAGTTTGTTAATCTTTTGTTTTCTATCCTTCATATAAATATATCATGGATATAATGCTTTGTAAAATTTTACAACTGTTCTCATTCAGAATCTCTCTGCTTCTGTTCAGAACCCCCCCCAACCCTGTCTTATAGTACTTATTTCCATATTTATTCATTTGAGTTCCTTACTTAGGCCACTTGGACATTTCATTTATATTTGTCTCCAACTCCACCAACCACTTGTGGTCAGGGAAAATGTGTTACATCCGATTGAGCCCCCAGCACGCTGTGCAAATGTGGGACACACAGAAGGCACTTAATACTGGTTCCTTGATTGAAATGTATGACCAAACCCCACTGCCTCTCCATCTTTCCAACTCCAACCAAAATGGCCTGTTTTGTTTTGTTTTGTTTCTATTTTCATAGGTATCGTGCCCCTGAAGTTTTATTAAGATCTTCAGTTTATAGCTCTCCCATTGATGTGTGGGCTGTTGGGAGCATAATGGCTGAACTATATACATTAAGACCACTTTTCCCAGGGACAAGTGAGGTTGATGAAATCTTTAAGATTTGCCAAGTTTTAGGGACTCCCAAAAAAGTGAGTATTCTTGTCCTTAAGTTGTTATAAGTTTTGATTATTTATAACTTTTACCTATCTATCCGATATTTTTGTTTTCAAATAGGCTTACGCTTTAATGGTTATTTTTCTTATCCTTTTTTTTTTTAATTGGGTGGGATGAGAAGCCAGAATCCCCGCAAGACTGAAGAAAAAAGGGTTCTTGCCTTTAAGAACTTAAGGGAACATTCTCTATATTTAGAATTGTGTATATTTAACTTTGGGTTGATGACTGGCTGATGACCTCATAGCAATCCTTGCTTAGACTCTTTCCCACTTGCTCTGGGAATGTTCATTGGCATCAACTCTTGAATCCTATGTGTCCTGGGCCATTTCCTCTTAACCTTTCCTGTTTCCTTTTACATACCTCTGCCATGGATATTTGATTCCTTGAACTGAGTACTTCTCAATTAACTACCAGCCAGATCTTACTTTCTGATATGTACTTAATAAGTACGTATAATTACATCCTAATTATGTTAGTATGTGCCTTGTAGTTAAAATTAGACAAGTAAGCATAGTTATTAAAGCTTCATGTAATTTGTTATTTCCTAGCTATGTGCAGTTTTTAACAGTGGATGCAATGTCTAACACAATGAGGGTCTTTGTAATGATCAGCTGCTTTGTATACACCATTTGTGCTTATTTATTCAAAGTCAGCTGGGTATCATCATCAAGATCCAAAAAACGGACAAGAGTTTAATATTCTTTCTATGCTATTTATAGCACTGAGTTGTAATATGTGGTCTGGTATTTCATTCTGCTTATATGAATCAACACTAAAATTTTCACCATCAGTGACTTTTATATTATACCCATGTTTTAAAATTGATTACTAAATTGATTACATTTTCTTCTTGCTCTCCCGTCCCACCCACTTATATATTCCTTAAACAGAGTGACTGGCCAGAAGGGTACCAGCTTGCATCCTCTATGAACTTCCGTTTTCCCCAGTGTGTTCCTATAAACTTAAAAACCCTTATTCCCAATGCCAGTAATGAAGCTATTCAGCTTATGACTGAAATGTTGAATTGGGATCCAAAGAAGCGACCAACAGCAAGTCAGGTAAGATGAATCCCCCTGGTAGAGTGGTTTTCTCTTTTTTCTTTTTCTTTCTTTTTTTTTTTCTTTTGAGATTTTACAATACTCTAGGAATATTTTCGTTTACAAAGCAAGTCTGTTCTCAACCAGGGTTTTACCAACCTGTAAGTAAGCCTCAAAGCGTGAGTCATCCAATATGTAATGAATTCGGGGCCCCTGGGTGGCTCAGATGGTTAAGCGTCTGCCTTCGGCTCAGGTCATGATGTCAGGGTCTTGGGATCGAGCCCCGCGTCAGGCTCCCTACTCAGCGGGAAGCCTGCTTCTCTCTCTCCCTCTACTACTCCTCCCTGCTTGTACTCTCTCACTCTCTCTGTCAAATAAATAAATAAAATCTTTAAAAAAAAATATGTAATGAATTCATTTCTAGGTCTATAACATCCCTGGGAGGATTGAGAAAACCGCCACTCCAATGATTTTCTGTGTCTCGTGGTTCAAATGAGGTTGAGGCTGCAAGGAATTAATTTCTTTAATGATAAAAATTCAGGCATGTGACAGCTAATTAGGACGAAACTTGTCACTTGTAGTAAAAGGGCATCTCTTCAGTTGTGCAACATAGGAGACTTTCTATGCCTTCCTATGGTTTAGAGGTGGGTTCTTGTTCACTCTACGCAATGGCATCACGCCTCCACAGAACTGGAGTATTGTTCACTCTCCAGCTCCCACAAGAATCCAGCAGGTGGCACCCTCGCTCAGCTGCTTTGTGACCAGCCCTTAGACATCTGCAGAGACTCAGGTCATGATCCCAGGGTCCTGGGATTGAGCCCCGCATCGGGCTTCCTACTTGGCGGGAAGCCTGCTTCTCCCTTGTGTTCCCTCTCTCGCTGTGTCTCTCTCTCTCTGTCAAATAAATAATAAATAAATAAATAAATAAATAATAAATAATAAATAAATAATAAATAAATAAATAAATAAATAAATAAATAAAATGTTTAAAAAAATAAGAGTCAACAGAGAACCCAACTTGCAGGAGCTGTAAGTTAGCCGCAGGTAAACATGGGATCACAAATTGGGGGGAGGGGACTGTCACTGGCACAATTAGTTAATTCTCAGGAAAAAAGTAAATTTAGGTTATTTCTTACCATACTTTTCAAGTAAATCACAGAAGGTTTAAAAAATAAGAAGGATGAACTAAACTATTGAGAACTAAAGAAAAGTACAGGTGAGTAATCTCAAGCTAAGAAATAGATGAGTATAAGGGTGTTCTGCTGAGTGAAATAAGTCAATCAGAGAAAGACATGTACCATGTGACCTCACTGATATGAGGAATTCTTAATCTCAGGAAACAAACTGAGGGTTGCTGGAGTGGGGCTGGGATGCGAGGGATGGGGTGGCTGGGTGATAGACATTGTGTAGTGTATGTGCTATGGTGAGCGCTGTGAATTGTGCAAGACTGTTGAATCACAGATCTGTACTTCTGAAACAATGCAACATTTGTTAAGAAAAAAGAAAAAGAAGAAGATAGCAGGAGGGGAAGAATGAAGGGGAGTAAGTCGGAGGGGGAGACGAACCATGAGAGATGATGGACTCTGAAAAACAAACTGAGGGTTCTAGAGGGGAGGGGGGTGGGGGGATGGGTTAGCCTGGTGATGGGTATTAAAGAGGGCACATTCTGCGTGGAGCACTGGGTGTGCTGCACAAACAATGAATCATGGAACACTACATCAAGAACTAATGATGTAATGTATGGTGATTAACATAACAATAAAAAATTTAAAAAAAAGAAATAGATGAGTATAAAAGTAACAGAAGAAACCACAAAGGGAAAACTCAGATTTTTTTTTTTTTCATCATGATAAGTGCACTCCTCAGGCCCCATCACCTATTTCCCCCATATCCCCACCTATCTCACCTCTGGTAACCATCAGTTTGTTCTCTGTAGGGAAAACTCAGATTTGATCACAAAAAATTAAATTTTTTTCTCTTATAAAAATCTTTTTTTAAAGATTTTATTTATTATTTATTTAACAGAGAGACACAGCAAGAGAGGAAACACAAGCAGAGGGAGTGGGAGAGGGAGAAGCATGCTTCCCGCTGAGCAGGGAGCCTGATGTGGGGCTCGATCCCAGGACCCCGGGATCATGACCTGAGCCGAAGGCAGATGCTTAATGACTGAGCCACCCAGGCGCCCCTTCTCTTATAAAAATCTTAAGGTTGGAAGACAAACAGCAAGAATTCTTTTTAACAAATGAGACAGTATATTTTCTAATGTTTCTAAGTATTTGTTAACTTTTGTAATAAAAATATAATAAAAGTCTTACATAAAGAAGAAAGGTGGCATGAGACATTTAAAAAAATCAGAAAAAGAAATTAAAATTACCAAAAAATATTTTTTTAATGTGCAGCCATTGTTCATTACGGTAACTGCAAAAACAACAACAACAACAACAAACCAACAAAAAACAGCTGAAAAGCTATTTCTCTAAGTAATGGAAAATAGTTTTGCAATGTAGTATATCAAGAACGTTGAAAACATTCATAAAGTTGGATAAAGATTTATGCCCACAGATGTTCAAAGCTAATTAAAAACTGCCCATTGGAGGTATAAACCTAATGTTCTAGGGAACATTTAAAGTATATAATCCTTAATATAGACTACTTTGCCCGCATTAAAAATGGAATTTTTAAAATAAA
Organism: Callorhinus ursinus; assembly: GCF_003265705.2. NCBI lineage: Eukaryota > Metazoa > Chordata > Mammalia > Carnivora > Otariidae > Callorhinus > Callorhinus ursinus. The sequence continues at coordinate 11,515,054 of NW_027397088.1, read as the reverse complement.
GTAACCATTTTGGAGAATTCTCAAGCCCAAGTGCTAAGTTTAAAAGTAGGCTAGAATATTATACACACAATATGATTTTATTTAAATATGTATATATATATTACATGACTAGAAAGAAGTACAAAAAAGCAAAACATCAAAATGTGAGCAATAGTTTTCTCCTGGTGTTGGCACTGGGGATTATTTTAATTTCTTCCTGAGAACTTTCCATACATCCTTATTCTATGCAATGATCAAATATTCCCCGAATAAACACGAAAAAGCAAATTCTTTCTTGTTCTTTTTTTTTTTAAGATTTTATTTATTTATCTGAGAGAGCGAGAGAATGAGAGAGAGAGAGAGCATGAGAGGGGGGAGGGTCAGAGGGAGAAGCAGACTCCCCGCTGAGCAAGGAGCCCGATGCAGGACTCGATCCCGGGACTCCAGGATCATGACCCGAGCCGAAGGCAGTTGCTTAACCAACTGAGCCACTCAGGCGCCCAAAAGCAAATTTCTTCTTAAAGACTCACCTCTTCTTGAAGGATGGTAACTGATATCTTAAAAAGGAAGAATTGTTACAGATGAAGCCTTGAAATTGCAAATCACATTTATAAAGGTTCTACCTCCAAAATATAGTATATTTTTAATTTAGGAGTATTGACATACTAATTAATAGGACTTAATTAAGAAGTTGAGTGCTTTCTGTGCGTCAGGTAGAGATGTATTTAAATTGCCTGTATTTGTAGAGCTCCACTTAGCAATGTCAGTGTAATTAACACATACGTCGGTTGTGGTAGGGGACATCTCAGAATAAAGATTCTTTCTACCTCTGTTGAAATATACCTCCCTGCCCTTAACCTCTTTCTTGTCCCCTATTTCATCGTCCTGCTTTTTAGTGGAAGCTGGGAGACCGAGTTAGGGAGAGGTGAATTTATAGGATACAGGAGCCATGTACAGAGCTACTTCTGTCCCTCCAAAAACTGCCCTTGCGTACCTGAGAAGTTAACTGTGGGTCAGAGCTGTGCTCACACATCAGTGGGTACTGGCTTAGGGCAGGATGTGCAGGGTAATAGGGCTTGGCTACCTTAAGGTGCCCTCCCAACCTTCCCCCGCCATACATACAAACCGCAGAACTAGGAACTTTCCTCCGTAATCCACACATATGATTACTGGTAAAGGGATCAGCATCCACAGCTGAGTTGCACAGAAGGCTTCAGGCATTCTCTAGACCAATTTTCATCAACCTTGACACTTGTGACATTTGGATCAGATCGATCATTCTTTGTGTGAAGACCATCCTGTTATTGTAGGATGTTTAGCAGCATCCCTGGCAACGTGCCTAGATGCCAGTCACACCTCCCACCCCCAGGTTGTGACAATAAAAATGATGTCTCCAGAGGGGACAGAATGCTCCCAGTGGAGAACCACTACTGTAGACTGTGTCATCCGTCAGTCTTCAGGGCCCTCCCCTCTACCCCCCCACCTCCACGCAGCAGCAACTGATATAGTTGATATAGTTAACCAAGTTAACTAGTTAACCAGTTATAGTTAACTGATATAGTTAACTGATATAGTTAACCAGTGATAATGATAAAAATGATCAGTGATCATTTTTTATTATTTTTATATTTTCTTCCCATAAATATCTTCTCTTTGCTGGTATATTGCTATAACAAGCTCTAACACATATATATTTGTAATCTCCTTTCTTAGAATTCTTTTTACTGCTAATAGGTATGTAGCTATCCTTGGGCTAAGAGTAGTCCTGAATTTTATATAATGTTCAAGTTAATCATTTAAAATGAACTCCATAGAAGGTTTTCTTAACTCATTTCCTAATGGATGGACTCTAAACCATGATCAGTACCTAGCATTTTAGTTTGAATTAATCACATCAAATTTAGCCAATGTTTATAAGCTAGGTTTTGTTTTCATACAGAATCTTTAAATACAACAGTTGCTTTGCCTGGACATTACACATGAGTTTTACATTCTTCCTACTATGTTGCACCTATTTTTTAAAAGCAATTTATGTCCTAAATCATTATTTCCTGGTTACCTTTTTGAAGGTACGACATAAGGGGAAAACTGGACGCTTTCTAAGTCTTTGAAGCTGATCTAGGCTAGTGCTGTATGCTGAGCCCACTGCTAGTCAGTCGTTTATGTGCAATAAATTTAGGCGCAACCATTTTAATAAGCATTTCTTATTTCCATGCTTTTGTAGGCATTGAAACACCCGTATTTTCAAGTTGGTCAAGTATTAGGCCCTTCCTCACATCATCTGGAATCGAAACAATCTTTAAATAAGCAGGTGCAACCACTAGAATCAAAGCCATCTTTAGGGGATCTAGAATCTAAGCCTCTGCTGGACATAAACAATCAGACGGTCAGACAGCCCCAGTCGAAAAACCGCCACCAGCCACTGCAGTCCATCCAGCCTCCACAGAACACGAGTGTCCAGCCAGCGCCAAAGCAGCTGGGTCAACAGAAAGAGCCACAAACACTGTTTCCAAGTATCGTCAGAAACATGCCAACCGTAAGTAGCCCATAACGGCACTTTAGATGCAATAGTTTGGCTCAGTTCGGATTTTATTCTCTAAGCGTTCCTAAAAATGTGGGGGAAGACATAAAAGATTATTTATGTTACAGTCCCTGCTTCCTTTGGCAGGAGCTTAGCAAGAGATAACCTAAAATTTTAATATGGGTTATAAAAAGAAAAACAGCCAAAATGAATGCAATAAAGTTTGGACGCTACATACTTTCTTTAACAGTTACTTAAATGCAAAAGAACTCAAAGAATTTAATAGAATCTGGGACTCAAGAGAGCTGATCCTAAATCTTAAGGATTTTAACAGTAATTTAATACTGTTTTTAAATACTAATGAACATGAACAGAATGGGTTTTTTAAGTATCGGGCATAGTCTAAGACTTTCTCTTCCTACATTTGTTCAGTTCGGGGAGCTTGTCAGGGGCCATATTAGCTGTCTCCTCAAGATGTATACTCCCAAATGCATTTGCATTGTGGGCATTTTAAGGACTGAGAGATCTCAACGAATACTGTCTAATTCCTTATCCATTCCTGCCATCCTTATATAAGCAAGCCCTGCTCCCAATAGCACTAATCCTATCATACCATACTATTAATTACCTGGTTCTTATGTGTATTGTTTATTATCTGGCTCTTCCTATAGAATGTAGGCTCCGTGAGGTCAGGGATGTTTGTCTGTTTATCAGTACAGGCCCTGAACCCAGAATGGTGCCTGGCACATGGTTGAATTCTCAGTTTATCTGTTGAACAAATGAATTAATAGTTCATACTATATCTAGGAGTCTATATCATCTAGGGGCATTTCTTTATTTTTTTATAAGACTTATTTATTTGAGAGAGAGAGAGCACATGAGCAGGAAGGGCAGAGGGAGAGAGAATCTCGGGTAGATTCCACGCTGAGTGTGGAGCCCAACACAGGCTCAATCCCACAACTGAGAGATCATTACCTGAACCCATACTGAGAAGCTGGACACTTAACCAACTGCACCACCCAGGTGTCCCCTCTTTGGGACATTTCTGACTATTCACAAGTTCTTTCTTATACTGAGCTAAAATCTGGTTTTCTGTAGCTTTTTTTTTTAAGATTTTATTTACTTATTTGAGAGAGAGAACATGCAAGCATGAGGGAGAGGAAGAGGGAGAAGCAGACTCCCCACTGAGCAGGGAGCCCAATGCGGGGCTCGATCCCAGAACCCTGAGATCATGACCTGAGCTGAAGGCAGACACTTTACCCACTGAGCCACCCAAGCACTCCTTCTGTAGCTTTTAATAAAAGTTAATCACTCTTCAAGAAAGGCAGCCATTCAGATATTTGAAAATAGCCCTTGTATTACCTGTCCTCTTCTCTAGGAGGAACACCCCCAGTTCCCTCGCACTCCACACATGACATCATTCACCAATGACTGAGTAATCCTTGGTTCCTGTGTAGGAAGGAGCCTTGAGTCCCCTGCTTCCCATTTAGAATGAGGCTGCCAGAACTAGAGGCAAACCACGGGCAGGGAGTATAAACCATGGTGAGTCACCTCCAACATTCCAGAACCATATGTGTTCTCATGTCACCAAAGATTACATTTTTGTTTTTTTGTTTTTTTCTTGGAAGGCACATCAAATGTTGACTCATACTGAGAGGAAAGAAAAGAAATGAATATTTATTGAGTATCTACTAAGTGCCATGTACTACGCTAAGGCCTTGTATGCATTCACTAAGTTAAAGTACCCAGTATCCTAGCGCTAAATTTTTAGATAGCTAATAGGTTCCAGAGATGGGATTAAACATTCTGTCAACTAAAATTCCTAAGTCTATTTTTTACAAGTGCTTTTGCTAAATCACATATTCTTTACTTCTTTCTTGTGCATTTGATCCCTAGGATTCAAAAAGTTGCAAGACCTTACTTTTACCTCTCCAGTTTCTAAATTATTTTTGTCTTGTCAGTTTAACCATTCTGCCTAGCATGTCACTAACTATGCATTGGTTTAGCTGTTCATTTGCTTTTTTTCTCCTGTACCTTCATGATGAACAGAATGGCAATGAGCCCTTGGGCAGGCCACTAGGACCTTCTTGTAGAATGACACTGATCCACTGAGAGTACTCTTGGTCAGACTATTGAACGATGTACTTCATCTGCTCGGGCTGCTATAACAAAATACCAGGGACTGGGTGGCTTTAAGCCAGAAATTTATACATCCCCTAGATGCTGGGGAGTCCAAGATCAGAGTGTTAGCCAATTTGATTCCTAGTGAGGGCCTTCTTCCTGGTTTGTAGAAAGTGCCTCCTCGCTTTGTCCTCACATGGCAGAGAGAGAAAGCAAGCTCTTTGGAGTCTCTTTCATGAGGGCACTAAGCCCATCATGAGGGTCTCATCCTCATGACCTCGTCTAATCTCTAGTTACCTCCCAAAGGCCCCTTGTCCAAATACCATCACATTAGACACAGGGTATAAATTTGGGAGGAGGGGGCGTACAAATTTCAACATATAAATTTTGGGGGGAAATAAACATTGAGTCCATAACAGTATGGACCCACGTTTATTGTCCTTTCATCACTTCACTTCACTGATAGCATCAAAGACTCTGCCCCCTACTTTGTTGAAGGCCACAGAGACCACATGTATTCATTGTTTGTTTTTATAAAAAATGGTAGCCTATACGATCTACCCACATTTTTTCCCTCGGTGCTCAAACTTTCCCTTTAATAACTGATTCTAGAATCTTTGCCTTCATCCTATACCAAACGTATTAAAGTGGAGTTTGCAAAAATCCACCTTCTACTTTATACACGTTATTTATATTTGCCCTTTTCCCATCTTCTCAGACATAGAAGACTACTTGATATTACTGACATTGCTCAGCAGCATAGAGCATCAGCACCCTAAAAAAAAAATTCAGCTGAAACTCAGCTAAATATAACCCTTGGTTAGCTCTACTTATCTGGGATCTTAGATTGTTTTATTCTCCTTGGTCTAGAGTTATTTGTCCCTGGCGAAGAAAACAGCAGTCTGACAGAGGTTGGCAAACACCATTTCTGCCATCAGCTGCCACGAAGGCCCCACGGGCTCCAAGCAATAGTATATCCATTCTTTAAACATCTTCTTGCCCCAAACATAGCTGCGTTTGCTTCCAAATTCCCTGGTTTTCAATTGCCTTTGGATTTTTTAGTTTATGTACCCCCAAACCGCCCCAGATCAATTTGAATAAAACCTCGGTCTGGTCCAGGCCAGGTCTTCTTCCTCATTCCTTATTTTTATCAACAGAGCCACCGTCCTGACACAAGCAGGCTGAAACTTTCAAAGTCATCCCTGCCCTTCCTTGTCTGCATCCATTAGGATTACATTCTGTGACTTATGACGGAGACCTGACCACTGAGGTTCAAACAATAACAGGTTATTTTCTGACGTAACAAGAAGTCAGGTGGTGGGCCAAACCAGGGCTGGTACAGATTGTAGAAGGAACCAGACTGCTTCTGTCTTCCTGTCCTGCCATGCTTAGCGGGCGACTTTCATTCCTGTGGCCACAAGATGGCTGCCACGCCTCTGGGGTGGCTTCTGCGTTCTAGAAGAGGAAAGAGTGAAAGCCACTGGCATGCCAGGGGAGCCCAAAAATAGCTCTCCTGGAAGTCCCTCCAGTAAACTTACACCGACAACTCATTGGCTAGATCGTGTCACACGGCTCCATACAGCTGTGAAGGAGGCTGAGATTTCAGGTGTTTTAAGTAGGCATATTGCTGCACGGCACCAAGTCTATTAGTAAGGAAGACAGGAAGAATGGCTACTGAGTGGACACCTCGCAGTGTGTGCCACACTGTCCTCTGACCTCTGTTCAGGGAGATGCGAAGTCCAGGCCTTCTATTCCTTGTTAAGAGCAAATGTATTTTTTCGTGGGCATTTCAGTATAACTGCAAAGGCCTCCTATATGAAGAGCCTGGCCTTCTAGAATGCTACCTTTATCTTCCCACTTTTTAGCTCAAAGACATCCGATGTTCTTCACTGCCCACGGGAGAGCTGCAACTCGTTAGACAGACACTGAAGGCCTTCAAACTCCGGCACCAGTCTGTCTTTGCAACCCTGTCCTCCACTACTTCTAGTACCAACCATCTGCTTTGATAAGCTAGGTCTACCCTTTCTTGCTGGAACAAACTCTGGCACTCTTCTTTTTTTCTCTTTTCTTTCTTTTTTTTTTTTTTTTTAAGTAGGCTCCATGCCCAGTGTGGAGCCCAACATGAGGCTCGAACTCACAACCCTGAGATCAAGACCTGAGCTGAGCTGAGAGTCAGACATTAACTGACTGAGCCATCCAGGCTCTTTTCTATTAAAAGTCATACTCTGTATATTTCCTCTTCCAAACTCTGGAACAACAACAATAATAGTAGTAACAACTGTACCACCTAACCTTAGTAACTCCTGTTACGTGTTAGGCCTTATCCCAAGGACTTTCAAGGTATTTTACTATTAAATTCAGAAACACTAATTAGAGAAATACTGCTTATCTCCATTTAAGGAAGAGGAAACCAAGGCTTTGAGAAGTTAATTCACTTGCCCAAAGAGACACAGTCACACATGACAGTTTTCCAAATTATATATCAGTGAGGTGTCAGTTCTGATCCTCACCCCAACCCAAATCCAGAGATCTTTCCTTCCTCTGAACTCCTATCATATTTTTAACATGTGCTACCTGTTTTTGTTAGTACTTTTCAATGTGTGTATATGTATCTTCTTAACTATATGGAAGGCTCCTTGAGAATGGGGACTGTTAGTATCCAACAGAATAGCTTGTGCATAAAAGGCATTCAGCAAACGATTAAGATGATGATGACAACTGATCTTCCACCACAGAAGCCAAACGGCACACTGGGTCATAAAAGTTCAAGGAGGCGTTGGGGTCAGACTGTGTTCAAGTCTGGAGATAGCTCGGAAGAGTTTGAGGACTGTGATCTTGGAGCCTCCCATTCCAAGAAGCCAAGCATGAGTGTATTCAAAGAAAAGAGGAAAAAAGATTCTCCATTTCGGTAAGATTTCACATTCCAGGAAAATATATTTTTATCATGCATGAACTTTATATTACTCATTATACATAAATGACTGAAGGTGTTAAAAGACAATAAGTAGCTTACTATTGTTTTCTTCCACACACCCCAGATCTCTACGCATACCTCTGGGAAGGTAAGGTTCTTGACTTCTCGCAGTAATGATTCTTAGTATTAATGGCTGAGTGTTGTGTGTGTGGGGGGGGGGGTTCTTGTGAAGTTTTCAGTGTGCCCTACTGAATTATGATCACCATCATTCCCATTTGAAATCCACATGCCTATTTGAAGAAAAGCAAAGCACAATCTACAGAGGTAATGGTTTCCTCTGATGGTGTTCAGATTCACTAATTTGTTTGCTATTCTAAACTTTTTTGATCATTTCCTAAACTTTTTCTGGAAGTTTCGTATCTCCAGCAGTCCCTTTTCTTTCATAAGTTAAGTCATCATTAGTGCACTATTCAACTTTGAAGTGAGGGTGGGTTAAATCTTATGAACAAAAGCTTGCAAAAATATTGTCTTCCTTTTTTCTCTTTGGAACAAAAGAAGAGGGAGAAAAATATTGGCAGGAGGCAGGGAATTTTATCTAATAGCTGTCTGGCATTTACTTTGGGACACACATGTCTCTGAAGGTACATGGAAGATTCTGTTAGGAGGACTTAGGCTTGAATAATTCTTAGTCAATAGGTTTCCAGATGCTCAAGTTCCATAGGTACTCTTCCCTAAAGTACACGAACTTGAGAATAAACATGCTTAATCCCCCTCCCACTTTATGCCAGAAAGTCACACTCTCAGCATTTTCAAATCTGGAGTGGCATAAAGCCCTAACAACTTTTGAGATGCCAAACAAAGGGAGAAGTCAGAAGACTGCCACCTTCAGCTCAGAAGGCTTTGCTGTCCTATACATATTTCTCTTAGGGGAAAAAAAAAAAAAAAAACCCACATTAGAAATAGGGTATTTTAGCCTGTGCTGGAAAGCACAGGGATTCCGAACCACTAAAGCACCAGAGCCTAATGATGCTTATTCTTTTAAATGTACTAGAATGTTCTGTGAAACTGTGATTTTTTTTCAAAACCTATGGATATATGTTGTACATAATTTTTTGAAGATTCAGTGTTTATGGAATAAAGTGGTTAAAACTTTATCAAGTCATACCATGAAATACTCCAATTATTGTTAATCCTCATATTTCATCTTATCAATTATTTACTGTTTTCTATCTACTATTAAGAAACAAGAAATAAAATGATTTAATTTATGATAAAAAATTATAGATGTTAACTTAAAGATATGTAGAGAGCTATGTAGTTGCTTTTTAAAAAAATAATTCTTCGTATCTGCATTGGTGTACTATGTAGATGACTTGAAAACTTTTTTTTTAAACCCATTTCATCCTAATTCCAGCTGAATTTTATCATGTGTTTTTAGGTGGAAGAGATTTAAATCAAAGTCTATAGTTAAAATCAAGTTTGTAGTCCATATACTTAAATTCTGGCAAGGGAACAACTGGTAAATGTCTTTAATATCATTTATTCCTTTTCTCCTGAAATTCTTTAGAAAAACTGTATGACAATGAATTCTTAATGTTTATTTCTTCCATTTTTATTTTTTAGTATCTTTAAATGGCTTTATACAATGTAGACATATAATAATTATTATTATTAATATACTCCCATATATTAAGCACCTACCTAAATTTTAATTTATAATCTTCATACTTCAGTAAAAATAGCGTAACACAGAATACTGAGAGTCAGATAGGTTGGATAAACACGTTGCCTCAAGTCAGGTGAGGCCTAATTCAAAACCATCTAGATCTCTGCCTCTCTTCTGTACCACACTGTTTCTTAAGCAATAGGAGCCCAAATACTTGGTGAACTGAATGCACTCTGCTATTCTCTGCTCAGTTTTGCGGGCAGCCTAGGCTGCCTCATAAAGAATACAACAGACCAAATACTAAAGTGTAAAACTTTCACTTGGATGGTCTTTTTTTTTTTAGCAAGCAAAACAAAAGCAAGATATTTATACTTATACTTGTATGCATGCCTGGTAGACAGTTACCAAATACCTAGATGGTATTAAGCAAAGGTATGAACAGGATGTAGTCTGTCTTCATCCCATCAAACGTACAGCAGTGGAAATAAGACCTTCAAGTCAGTATAACACAAGATCGGAGAGTATTAGGTTCTGCTAATAAAGGAGCTCTAAGGAGCTCAGAGTTCTGCTTATGGGCAGATCACTTTGAGGAGGAGAGCAAAGTCTTTTTGGAATGAGCCATTTTGAAAAGCGGTAGGATTTCGGCAGTTGGTAGGACTACAGTGGGCTGAGGGAGAGGGAAAGAAGCCAGAAATGGGTGGGGCTCTTTCTAACGAAAGGGTCCCACCTGTGTCGAGGACTACCCCAGAGCAGGTGGGGGTGGCAAGAAGTTCAAAGGGCCAACCAAGTCAGTGTCGGTCTCTGAGGGGGTCCCAGACAACCTTACTGGTCAGACATTACTTTCATAGGTGAACGTGGCTATGATTATCTTCCCTTTCACCGTGTCACCCTCCACTCTTACAAATCCACAACTGTAGCTGTGGCCGGAAAGCTAGAAACATTATACACAGGCAATTTGCTGCTCAGTTATAAAGCTTTCTGTCACATAATGTCTAGTATTAAAAATGATTGTGTGGATGGCCCAATATCTGTTGGGGGAGAAGTTGTCATTTAGCATCCCTATCAGCAAAAGGACTCTGATGGAAACCATTTAAGTGAGCTGACCCTGCCCTTGAAAAGATGAGCAGGGTTGGGTGAGAAAACAGTAGCTGTCATCTTCACATTTTTTCACATTGTAATGCCGCCTTCTGTTGACTTTTAAGGCTTCCAGAATCCGTACCCTCAGGCTCCAACCACTCGGCAGCAGGGGAAAACAAGAGCTTACCTGCTGCTTTTTCCCTAAAATCTGATTCTGAACTGTCAACTGCCTCAACAGCCAAACAGTACTACTTGAAGCAATCAAGATACCTTCCAGGTAAGCAGAGAAAATAAAATGTTTGCTGCCAACTAGAGTAGAGGTCAGGCTCAAGTGCCTTGGCATCTTTGCAGGAAGGGCACCCTAAGACAAAAAGCATAATCACGGTGTTCTTTGCTGGCTCAGCCTGGTCAGTACTTGTTCCCAAGGACTTTTCTGAATCTCCTGCTTCTGTGAAGTCTGCTCAAGAAATGCCTTGTCAAAAATCAAGATCAGAATAGGCTTCCAAAAAATACCACTCTCGCCCACCAAAGCTATGCCTGTAAGTAAGTACGAAATTTTGTTAAAATAATTCTGCACCCCCATTACACCGTTTCATAAAGCGTGAGATTTTACACTGTGTCCTAAATGATCTGGATTATGGTTTTGAAAGATCATGGTGGGTAGAGCATACCAGGCGCTCAAAAGGGGCACGGAGGCTGGTCGAGAGCCCACTGCCTATGTCTGGATAGAGAGGGTAATGGCTTGCTCCATCCAGAGTGGCGAACGTGGAGATAGAAATGGGTAAAATCTCAGTGTATTTCAATAGTGGGAAGATAGGACTTGCTGACAGATCAGCACGGATGATGGTAAAGAACAGAGGAATTAGTGTTGGCTTCTGGGTTTTTGACTTGGGACGACTGGGGGGGATGGTGGTAATTTTAGCTGAGAAAGGGAAGATTAGGAGAGAGCAGGAGGTGTGGAAGTGGAGAAACGGGAGGTGAGGTTGGGATGCCTAGCAAACATCTGAGTTGATCCATCTAAGACGACTGATGGTAGGGAGTTTATGTTGTGCCTGTAGGCAGCATTTTCTCCTCAAAATCCACTTTAAAAAGTTTAAATTCAATGGGGTCTAAAAGGAAATCAATTTTTAAGTGACTGTGTATCTACACAGATATATGATTAGTCCAAAAAGAGGGAGAGATGAAGTTTTTCTTTTGTGGGCATGGTGGCCGTTTACAGCTTTCTGAACACAGTAAACAGGCCCCTGGGTTCACATGAGGAAGTATCCAGAAGCAGGCCGTGGTTTTTATCTCCCAGGAGCTTGTGTGGGAAGGAGGAATAAGGAAAACAAGAGGCAAGGTTGGAACTGGATTGTTAGCAAGAGATTGCTGCACAGCATTTTTCTGTATACCTTTTAGGCAACCATTTAAATTTCAGTTCTAGGTAATCCAGTAGAGACCCACTCCTACTGTCAATAATTGAAAGGAAAAAATGAAATTACTGAAGGGCTTTAGAAATGAACAGGAGAGAAAACAGGAAGCACAGCGGCTGTACAGGTTTAGCCACACATGTTGAAGAAGTTGAAATAACAGGGAGAAGGGAGAACAAAGCCAGGCTTTTGGACTGCACTTCTCTGCTGAGTAGTAAGAAGGAAGATACTGTCCTATCCAAGGTAGACTGACGAGATTGGCATGAAGTTATCCAGGAAGGAGCTAAAACTATAACCCTGAATATTTGGAGATCTGTGGATTCAGTGTTTGTTTTGTTTTAGCCTTTATAGAGGAGGAGACCCAGCTGGTCCTTAGTGGATGAGCAGCATGTCTCCGTGCAGATGGAAGGGCAAGACATTGTGGGCCCCGTGGACAGCATACACATTCATTTGTGGAGGCTGTTGATTCCTTTGTTTTATTCATTCACTCAGTAATACATTTAAGCACTTAATACGTGCCAGGTGCTTAATGATCTAGGTATTGAGATACCTATGTAGCACTGAACAAGACACACAAGGTCCCTGCTCTCCAGGAGCTTCCGTTCTAGTGGAGAGAGAAAAGGCAAATTCACAGGTGGTGATGAGTGTTGTGGAAGCAGAGGGACGACCTGGAGTGTGGATGCTGGGGGGCGGGGGCACTCCCCGAAGCCCTCACCTCTGACCTGATACCAGAAGGATGAGGAGGAGGCAGTCAAGTGGAGAGCTGAGAGAAGAGGTTTTAGGCGGAGGGAACGACACTGGCTTGAGAAGTAGATCAACAGGCTGCAGATTTGGAGCTTAAAGGGTTTAGGGGAGAGAAACGAGAGGGGAGGAGGGGGGAAAGCCCGCAGGGTTCAGATGAGGCAGCACCTTGAGGGCAGGGGAAGGAATCTGGGGTTCTTTCCAGGTCTGACGGAGGCCTTTGAAGGAAACTCAGGAGGTAAGTGACACATGACACATGCGTGAAAAAGACTCTGTGTAAAGGATGGATTGCAGCAGGGCAAGGCTAGACGCAGGGAGGCCAGCTGGAAGCGACTGGAGTCCTCCAGGGGAAAGATGATGACCTAGAGGGAGCTGGGCTCTTGAGAGATTTTGGAAGTGGACCTGCTGATATATTTTGGTAGAAGATAAGGGAAAAGCGAGTTTGGAGCTTGAATCCGAGCTGGATGGTGGTGCCGTGCTCTGAGATGAGGAAGACTGAGGAGGAACAGGATTGGGTGGGAAAGAGGTGGCAGTCCTGTGCGTGGGCTGTTGTATTTGAGATGCTTGTGAAACATGTCAGTGTGGAGAGGCCACGCGGGCGGAAGGAGGGAAGAGCCAGGAACGCTGAGGAGGAACCAGGGCCAAGGAGAGCAGATGTAGGAGTCCTCAGCGACTCCCAGACAGTATTTAAGTCCATGGATTGAATATGATCACCTCCAGAGAGATTGTGAGTGGGAACCATGGTAGCGGTAGATGAGGAGAAGCTGAGAAAGAGGAAAGGAAGGAGCCAGGCAGATGAGGGGGAGACCAGGCACAGGTGGTTTCCAGAGGCCAAGAAGGGAGAGTTTACCTGAAAGAGTTTACTGCTGAGCAGTTATAAGAAGGGAGAGAAATGCCTGATAAAATTTGTCAGTGGAGAAGTCCCTGATGACCCTGGGAGTTCAGTTTCAGTCTGGAATGGTGAGGGCGAACTAGGCTGGAGTGGGTTGAAAAGTTAGCGACTGAACAGGCAGACTACTCTTAGGAGACGTGCTGTGAAGAGGAGCTCAGAAACAGAGCCATACTGGAGCTGGCTCAGGGAGCACGTCAGTGGTGGGAATTCTGGGTCTTTGGAGCTCATCCACATGTGGACAGGAATGATCGCTTACAGAGGGAGGGATTAGTCATGCAAGAGGGGAGGGGGATGCCTGAGGGACTGAAGTCCTTAGGAAGGTGAGGAGAGTTGGAATTAAAACGGTAAGAGATGGGGGCACTTTTGAGGAAAGCAGCAAAGACACTTCCCTTGTAATCTCGATCTAGATACCTGTAGGTTTGTAAATATTTGTGTTCATACTATGAGGGAGTTCTGATCTGACTGCAAAAGCAGGGATGTAGCAAAGTTCCCAGAACACAGATTCATGGGGGATACTTTTCCCTGTTAAAAAAAAAAAAAAAGGCAGCAAATTGATATTTTTTAATCTGTACAAGGGAGCCCTCTGGTGGTGGGAGAGGCAACTGTAAATTTTTGTTAGGCTAAATGGATCCAAGGTACCCTGTTTTCATATTTCTGCTCCCCAATGTGGTTTTCGGGGACATATTTTAGGGTATCTGAGACTGATGTGGTCATTTCCCTTTTAAGAGAGATCTAACAGATTCTGCAAATTACTCTGGGTCAGAAGCATGGCTATAATTGAAACTTAATAAACAGACTTGAAATTAGAACTGCATGAAATCTAAACTTGAGCCTTACTGTTCCCCTGTTGGCATTTTTTGTCTTGAGGATGCCCCTCTAGAGCTGGATGAGATTTGAAACTAGAATTGAGCTCAGTTCAGTCACCTGGACAAATATTTATTGAGCACCTATCATGAGCCAGCAACTACAGAGAGTAGAAACCATAGTAAGAAGTGATCCTTGACGTTTGTGACCCAAAGTTATTTTTATAATTGAGTATCTTTAGGAAGAAAAAAAAGAGAATAGTATCTTTGGGGGCCCTCTTTTTTTTTTTTTTTTTTTTTTTTTTACCATAAATCCAAGCATAGAAGGTCTTATTAAACATCAACCTTTAGGATCATGGGAGCTCTAGAAATGTACCATACACTTTCAGGGCAGCATGACATTATACTACAAGAATTGGCAGATCTGTGACACTGGCCTTCAGGCAGAGAGACACAAGAGTCATAGTTATTGATCTGCTACTGACCAGCTGTATACCGGAGCAAGACTTTGAGATTCTGTTTTCTGTTACTTACAATGGGACTGCAGTCCTCTCCCGGCGCACCCTGTAAGCCTTAGGTACTTAAGTATTGCAAGGTAGTTGCAAGTACAGCGTGCGATGCAAGCACAAAGCATCTCTCGGAGGTGCCCTCTGGTCTCACACCCTGCTCCCGGCACCCCAACCCCAGAACGCACGGAGAGCGGCTCCCTCCACAGCACTTTTGAAACCCTGCTCCTTCTCGAGTCCCCTTTAATCACTTCTGTCCTTCCTTCCCCCACCCTGTGTCCTCAATGCCCCATGTCATTTCTACACTTGCCTTTCCTACCATGTTTTCTTTTTTTTCTGTTTTGTTTTTTAAGATTTTATTTATTTGACAGAGAGAGAGACAGGGAGAGAGGGAACACAAGCAGGGGGAGTGGGCGAGAGAGAAGCAGGCTTCCCGTGGAGCAGGGAGCCCGATGCGGGGCTCGATCCCAGGACCCTGGGATCATGACCTGAGCTGAAGGCAGACACTTAACGACTGAGCCACCCAGGCGCCCCTCCTACTGTGTTTTAAATTTCTTCACAGGACACACACATCCCTACGTGATTGGACCCCTACTCCCCTCTCCAGCCTCCTTTTGTGCCAGTCCCTGTTCTTTCTCTGTCCGTGGACTGTCTCCCGGGGCAGCCCTATCCCGGGGCCCTGGCCTACATGTGGCCTCTTCCAGGAACACACCTTCCACCCCCTCCCGACCCCTAATCGGATTCACAGTTCAGCTTAAAATTACTATTTTTTTAAAGAAAGAGTGGTGGAACTTTAAAAAAAAAAAAAACTTGCCTCTGTTATTTGCCTGCCCCTCAGCACCAGATTCTTTAAAAGAGTTTACACAGCACTCATTACCTATTTATAACTTTTAATGTCTCCCTTCCCATTAGAGTAGATTATAAGAGCCAAAAGAGTAGAAACTAGTCTGCTGTGGTCACCACTTTTTTGTCCAATGCCACCCACACTACCTGGCACGTGATAGGTGCTCAGTAAATATTTGCTAACTGATTTAATCTCCTCTGAGGCAAGGGATGATGGTATAGTCATTTCTACCTCTATCTATCACAGTGTTTGCTATATAGAAGGTGCCCAGTAAACACTTGTAAACTAACATGTAAATGACTTAACAGTCTAGATTGTGTCTATTTCCAAGAAATCTGGAATCTTTAAAAAGACAGAATTAAAGAAATATTTACTTTAAAAAAACTGTTTAGGGACATCACAAGGCTAACTGTATTAACAAAATAATTTAGGTACTCGAGAGCCCATTCTTTGTTGAACTACACTTATGAAAACAGTTCATTTAAGGTGATTTTTAGTTTGTCCCCCTACCTTGCCCTTTCTTTTGGGGGTAAGGGATTTTTTTTTTTTTTTGGTGAAGATTTTTTCATATGAGTTATTCTTTAGTAAGTGCATCTTCTTTATTGTCAGGTAAATTGCCTACTATAGTTCAATTTGTAAATGTTTTATCAGAAACCAAAATCCATAAGGAGCTATATGGCATAAGAAAGGCAAATTATTTACCTGGAGGAGTGTTTCACTAGAGAACTGGTGACCAGTAACCTTGAGGTACAGAACAACCTGGCTTTTGTCTGGCTTCAAAACAAGGGATATTATTATATGTCTCATAAATGGGAAACTTTGCTAAGGAGTTCACTTTGTGAAAAGCAAGAGCTCATCCCACCTGGAAAGAATTACTAACTTCCTACATTAATGGTAGTCCTCAGTGAGGATTTTCCTTGTATTAGCTTAAGAAAGCACTCCATGTACAACGCAGAGGCTTCGGCTGTGTGATGTCTTTACTGTCCCGTATGTTGCATCCAATTTATTGTCAGTTAAAAGAAAGCAAGTTCAGGAAGTTTTCAAATCTCTTTAAAAATAAGTTAAAACACCACCTTTTGACCACTAGTACCAAAGTTCAAAGTGGACTCCATGTATCACAGATTTCAGAAAATCATACTTTGTTTAGATTTTCCTGTCTTATATACAAATAAGCTTCACAGATAGATCTTGACATAGGGCATCTACTTCCAAACTCTCAGTTCCCCTGAGTTCTTGGTCACACGTCTGTTTTCCTGGCCACACTAAGTGTTCCTCCAGGGTCTGCCCCAGAGTTCATACTGAAAACAAGTAAATGACAAGGAAATAACTTTTTGAAGAAAATTTGGGTACCACCTCCATTTTTACAAGACATTTAGCAAGAAATGCCCAGTGTTTAACTATTATTACTTGTATGATAGAAACAACTTATGTTTATAAAATACACTGTGAGGATTCCAGGTTACTGGAAGTATTCCAGGTGAAAGCAATTATCTGCTACACTGCAACATAAATTTATTTCCATTCTCCTCCTCCATGTTATTTCTGATCCTCATTTGAATGTATTATATATTTTTCCTTCAAGTTAATGACCACACGCTAACCTCTGAAATGACTGTTTTGCTCTTCTAAGGTGTAAATCCCAAGAATGTGTCCTTGGTAGCCAGTGGAAAGGATATAAACCCATATACATGGAGTAATCAGTTATTTCCTAAGTCATTGGGACCCATGGGGGCAGAACTTGCTTTCAAAAGGAGTAACGCAGGTAAAGCAAAAATACATTTAAAGTATAAATTTACATTGTTTTCCTTCTGCAGATTTTTAAACTACATTGCAGCTGCCTTCTTCCAACTGAGATAACTTTGGGGGTACACAAAAGTTTTCTAACTGGTACTTGAGCACAGATAATTTTAAGGCAATCAATTTGCCAGATCTCAACTTCCGTATGGATTCTGTCCTAATAAATGCATCTCCCCCCCGAGCAATTGGTCTTTGTTCTCCTACTTTACAAAAGAAAAGACAAATTCTGTTTATTGGGTGTGTTTCCTGTTTCCCCAAAATATAAAATTCTCTGGGGTGCCAAAAAGACAGTTTCATATGTTGGGATCAATGTCAAGAAAGTGAGTAACTCTGATAATGGGGAACAGAGCCTGTTTAAGTCACGTGGTTTCCAGTTCTTAGCCTTCAAAAAATTGAAGGAGAGCCTAATTGAAGTATTAGCTGACAGATAATGAAAACTCATTTTCAAAATCACTGTATGATTTTTGGTCTAGAACTCTGAACACAGTTCAAAGATTGTTGTGACAAAGCTGTAACAGAATACCTTTTGTTAACCAAGGTTTCTCAGGGCTTCCAGCTCCAAAAAGGAACAAGAGAAAAAGAAATAGAATTGGTGCTGAAATCTGATTTTAGCAATAAGCAGTACTCATTTGTGGATACATGGGCAGCTTGAAAAGGTGCCATCTTTCTCAGTGAGATGAATTTCTCCAAAAAACAATGCCTTTTAATGTTCAGTAATCAAAATTTATAGTACTCATCTGTTTTAATTATATACAATGAATTGTTGTAATTATAACTAACCTAATCTAGAAAAAACGTATTTTAACATACTTATGGTTATAAGAAATTTTTTTAAAGGTTTCAACTTATACATACTTTTCAGTGGTCAACTTAAAGACTTTTAAGCCTAAAATTATATTTGGATAAAATTTGGGAGTAGACACGAATGAAAATAAAATTTTAGAGAGAAATGATATTAATGTGAAATTTCCAACTGTTAAAAAGGAATATATTCATGTATTTTGTAAGTCAGTATCGGTAGGCATAAAACCACCATGGTATTTAGATTCCACTGCTTATAGTTAAAGCAGAGATGTAATAGTTTTACTTTTAAATGTCTATAATTACAATATATCACAAATGACAACTTTACAAAGTATAAAACTTACAATGAAAAATTTTACATATCAGTTTAAAGTGTGTGAAGAAGAGTTCTTTTAAAAATATAGATAGATAGATAGATAGATAGATAGATAGATAGATAGATATAGATGGTATTGGTCCACAAAAAAATCTGAGATCACAGATGTAGCAACTGAGTAGTCTACTGGGGTATTCTGATGTGACACTAACACACTCTGGACATTTTAAGTTTTCCAGATGCTCTGAGGATTCGATTTATCTATTTAATAGTGCTGAGGTATCAAACATTGCAGCACTGTAATTTACTTATTTTTTTCCACTATTTTAAAATAATATTCACTGAACCAGCTGGTTAAATACAAATGAGTTTAAATGATCACACTACAACTTTGCATCTCGGGGGAATATATAATTGGCTGGCATCAAATGAAAGCTGTGACCACACGTGAGAACAGTTTCTCATGTTAAGGGTTCTTACTGATTTTTTCATGAATCATCTAACCATTGTTTCTCTGCTTTTCCTAAAACATTCTTCTTATTCATTCTTTCTTTCCACTTGCCTTCTCTTCAGAGGAAAGCATAATTAAACCAATTGAAAAACTATCATGCAATGAAAGTTTTCCTGAAAAATTAGAGGACCCACAAGGTAATTTCTGGGCATTCTAGATGAGTACAACTTGTTCTTTGAATATCTTGTCCAATTTTCTTTTCCACATTTGCCCTCAATCCTGTCATACAAGGCCACTATGAAGGCCAACCAAGGTCACCTGCTTTTAGAAGTCGGACCAGGGCTGGGAGATAGAGAAGCATTCCACGACATCAAGAACACCTTTCTTCAGTAGTTGGGATTCTAAGACAAACTTGCTCTCAAAAAGCTCTAGGCTCGTCTTCTTAAGTCAGTATTGACAATTTATATAAATGAAGCAAATCTACTGAGAATAAGAATTAAAAGAATATTTTCTAATTTTGTAATCAGTATTCCTGGAAAACCGTTTTTAAAGTTCTGAAACTCATTTCTTATGTATTAACAATCATTTAAAATTTAACCAGGTTAATAGAGATGATGGATTTCCTAGCGTTTCACTGTTGCTGGTTTAAACAGTACTAACTATTGGTTCCAGCCTAAAAATTCACAGCTCACAAGGCACTTCAAAAATAATAAGCCAAAATAATGCATTTTCTGTGCATTTATCCTTAGCAACTTTCTCCCTGCAGCCTATTAACTGCTCAGCACATGGCTTTTAGAATCTGACATCTCTCCATTCCCCATTCTGTCACTCAGTAACCTTGTGATTGTGGACAAGTCGGTTAGGCTCCCTAAGTCAAGTTTCCCCATCTACAAAACGGAGGACATGGTATTTACCAAGGTATTGTTATATAATCATCCCTAGGACTTCTGTCACAGTAAGCACGTAGCGTCTGCTCTGAGGAGGAGAGCTAGAGCAATGTTCTGACGCTGCCATTGAATGGGATCACTGCATGAACTTCCTTTCAAAAATCTTTTGACGTAAAGGGCTGATTAGTGATTTAGAAATGGGTACTTGGAGCTAAAAGAAAGGTCAAATTAGGCAGCTGTGCTTATGCAGAATTCGACAGTGTTAAAAACTGTACCAACTGATGTGTTCACTGTATAAAGTCTCACTTCTGTGATGACACTGCTGTTTGACATTTGTTGGTTCAAGAGCACACACTTACTGGGAGCCTTCTGTGCACAGCGCTGTGACAGACATCAGGGACAAGAAGTTCAGAGGCCAGACTTGTGAACCAGTAACACTGTAAGAACTGCTTCAGTCATAGCTGCCAAACAAGCAGTTCTTCAAAACCACCCTCATGATCAGAGCCCTGTTCCAACTCCTTGCTGACTAACGTGTCTCCTTTCCTGCACAGCGAGGCTCCTTGAAAGAAATTATATTCCTTTTCCTATTTCCAGTTTGCTCCTCAATGCACTGTGCTCTGTCCTCAGCTGGCCTCAGGCCACAGAAACCGCTCCTGCCAGGTCCTGCCAGGATCTCGTGGCTAGATCCCACAGCCATGCTAATCCCATCAGATCTCTGCCTCCTTTGGTTTTCCTTCTTTCTTCACACACTGTGTTCTCCTGGATGTTCAGACCCTGCTCCTGTCATCTACCCTCTCTATTCCCTCTCCTCCATGGGGTCCTTTTCTTCCTTCCCTGAATGCTGGTGTTCCCTGGGCCTCTGTTCTGGATCTTTGCGCACCCCACCATCTCTCTGAGCTGGCTCCTCCAAGCCCCTAGCCCCATAACCGCCATACCTTGCTGATTCCCTATCTCCAGGCCGGCTCTACCACTACAACTCCAATATCCCACAGGTACCATGTCTTTCCAACAAACCAGTTGCTGTTCTTAGTCACCTAAGATATAAACTGAGGAGTTTATATTCCTCTTTCCCTACCACTCCTACCCCATACACCCACTCAGTTCTCTTCTCCATTACCTCCGTGACTCCCTTAGTTCAGACTCTCATACTCTCTTTTCAGCTCTAGCAATGACCTCCCGTCTTCTACCTTTAGATTTTCCCCCTTTAGCCCATCACTCTAGTGCCCCCAGGCTGATCATTCACTAACAGTGATGAGGAAGAGGATGATGAGAGCTGACATTTACTGAACACCAGAGTCTATGCTAAGTACTTGCATGCATTCCATTAAATCTCTACAGCAACCCCATGAGAACAGGTGCAGTTACTATAGTGATTTTACAGAATGAAGAAAAGCACAGGGAGCCCTGCAGGGATGGGGGCTTCCTGGCAGGGAACACACTTAGGTTAAGAGTGGTAGTCATAAAGAAAACCTGGTATGTTCAGGGCAAACAGCTTTAGGTTCACATTCTAGCTTGGTCACTTACCGTTTCTAAGAGCCACAAGGTGTGGATAAAACAGGCATCTAAAAGGGTTGTTATATGGCCTGAACAGGATTATCCGTAAAGCTATAATACAGCACTTGAAATAGAGTCAATACTCGAAAAACAGAATCTAGAATTAGGAGGGGTGTAGTATTTGTTACTCTGTGGTGCTTTAAAATATTCACCTTCTGACTATGCAACTTTATGATACCTCACTAGGAAATCTTGGAAGTTATGCTACTTACAACCAGTCAGGATATATTCCTTCCTTTCTCAAAAAAGAAGTGGGGTCAGCTGGCCAGAGGATACACTTCGCGCCGCTCGGTGCAACAACCTCAGGTAAGGACAACTATAGTTTTTGAGATTTCTGATCGGAAAGGAGCTCTTTCTAAGTTTACACCATCATTTTCCCCAAGTGAAGACTTTTAAATTAGTCTCACCTTATTAACACAGTTCTAATCATTTTTGGCAAAATGTCCTTTCTTCTTCTGAAGATATGGTTTGAGGGTCTGTCGTAAGAGCTACCTCCAGTTAAGTGGTTCCTCTCTGCCAGGCACATGTTACGCCGTTTAATCTTCACAGGACTGGATAAGGTAGCCCTTCTACGGAGGAGGAAACGGACATGAAGTGGTTTAGTTAGGGTCACACAGCTGGTAAATGGTGGGGCTGGGAGAGCAACCGTGTCTGTGTAATTCCAAGGACCATGCCGTGCTAGCCAGCAAGATGGAAGATGGCATTCTTCAGAGCTTCCCACCTAGCACAGAGGGCAAGGTTAATAAATGCTGAACACTGTCCATGTGCCATTTCACAGGCAGTCCCTCTGCAGTTCCCTTGCATTGAACTGAATGGTGGTGGGACTTCCAAACACCCTGCACTTGCTTTGCAACAGTAGTAGGTGTGAAGGGCTGATTCCTCCGCCCTCCAGCGATGACCAGTCAGGGTGCTTCCTCTGCGGTTGGTGGCATGACAGCCACGTTCAGGGATGTGCTCTTGAAAATCAGGGTCATGATTCTGTACTTGAGCTTGACTAGATCTGGCTATGAACGTTCTAGAAATTATTCTAATCTAAAGTAGAGGTCCTCATGAAAGCACCTAAAATTAAAGGCTAAGGCAGATAGAAGTTTGGTAAGATACAAAGCTGTAGTGTAATATCAAAGTTCATTCGAAAAGTAATCTTGCAACATGTCCTAGCCAGGAGGCCAACTTAAAACTCCTGATCTGAGCTGCCAGTTTTTAAAGTTCGCACTGTTGGAGCTAAAACTGTAAAAAGCACTGGACTTCTATAATTTACGATCTCTTACCACAGAGTAGAACTGGTAAGTAGTACTCAGTTACCTTATCTGTGAAAAGAATTGCTTCCTTATTCCTCTGCTGAAACAAAATATGTAAGTGAACACTTGATATACAGCAATGATTTTTTTTTTTTTTAAGCCTTGGGTATTTTAATCCAGCCTTACAGTAAGTCACCAGCCATGGCTCAGGAGCAATTTTTAAAATAAAAGTGGAAAATCATAATGTTTCAAATTATTTTGTTATCTGAGTACCTGCTCTGACAAAGTTAAAGTGGGTATTTTTAAAACTATTTTTGTAAGATATTGAAGACCTTTACATATTAAGTATTCTGTCAGATTAGCATGCATAGTCCTGTTTACATTTTTTTGGTAAATGCTTTCTCATAACTTTTCATCTCTTCATTTACCCTGCTCGTCAGATTTTCCAACAGATGGTGATAGGAGGAAAGGTAAAAAAAAAAGAAGTAAATATTAATCATTCTCAAGTCAATGCAAATCCTTAGGAAAACACTGTTCTGTAAGAGATGTGTCTTCCAGTACTCCCACTTGTGTGGCAGTTTCCCACAAGAAAATGAAACCAGGTCACTACCACATTTACTCAACTATCTCCCCTTCTCTTGTAGCCTGCCTCCCTCTCTGCCCCTCCTTGTCCTTACCCTTACATTTTGAGAAAAAAATCAAATTTATGTCTTCCAGCTTTCCCATGTAATCTCTCATCCCAGACTTCCTAACACCTCCTTCTCCCCTTGCTCTGATGGTAACAAGGACTTTGAGGAGGGACTTCTCTCCTAGATAGCCACCCTTTACAAGGGCAGGGAGGGCCCTGATCTCAGTGCGCTACATTCATGAGCTCGACTACAGAAGGTACTATTATCATCTCTGTTTTACAGAGGTTTTATTTCTTGCTAAAAGTGACACAGTGGTAGCACTGATTAAATTCTTAACCAAAGGCAAACATCTTTCCTTTAGCAAACATTTTCTACAAGAAGTTAAATGCCCCCGATAGGACACATGTGGCTCTTAAAATAAATGCACAGCAAATCTTAGAGGGCTATCCGCCCCATGGTCAGGAAGTCGGGGGCCTGGTCTGGCTTGGACACAAAAGCATTTCTTGCCCTGCCACAGATCTCAGCTCCTTTGTCGGCTACTAAGTTCTTCACCAACGGTGCTTGAAACCGAAAACTATTCTCTCTCAGACAGGAATCCTAAATGTCAGCACTATACCCTTCTTGGCAAAATGATTCCCTCTTCAAAGAAGGTTTTAAAAGTATTTGCCTGGACAAGGTTTCCCTCAAATGCATTTAGGACTTGACGGATCTATGTCATGACCTGGAGAAAAGCTATTACTCCCCAAATCCCTCATTTTGTACCCCAAGGGCCTCACCCTATTAGCTGAAGGGGTTCTCTGCATCCCCAGGGCTTATGGCCTCTCCCACCTCCCTCCCTCTCACCCGCCCACATGAGCTCTCCTCCACACCAGGTACCATTCTGGCCTGCAGACCTCAGGTGCGGGTTCACAAATTTTTTTTTTTTTTAACTTTTTTTTTTTTTAAGATTTTATTTATTTATTCATGAGAGACAGAGAGAGAGAGAGAGAAGCAGAGGGAGAAGCAGGCTCCCAAGGAGCCCGATGCGGGATTCGATCCCAGGACCCTGGGATCATGACCTGAGCCGAAGGCAGACGCTTAACCATCTGAGCCACCCAGGCGCCCCGAGGGTTCACAAATTTAACATGCTGGTGCTTTTCTACACTCCCATGGGTTAGAACTAAAGGGCCATTCCTGGAAAACTTGGTTAGCGGTTTAACCAGTTTTTCCTTAACAGTTAAGGGCTGACTGGCTCTTCTGAACACTCTGTCCCTGCCTCATTAGGTAGCTTTTTATTGGCTTTAACCTGGAGAATTGTAAACCTGGTAAAAGTGAAAGCACAGGACAGGGTGACTGTCCCCAGGGCAGTTCCTCACTTAATGCTATGTTCCCATTAAGCTGAGGTCAGCAGCACACTGGACCCACACTGCTCCTATAATTTCCCCTCCGCTCCCAGTTTTACAGAGAAATTATATATATAAAAAACAACAACAACAAAAAACCCAGGGAAACCACACAAGTGAATACAGTATAGTGCTAGGTGTACAAAATGGTTAGACTCATTTCAAAATTGAAACTTTAGAGTTTAATCCAAGAGTGACAGCCACCAGTGTGAAAGGATACTTAAATCTCAAATGGAAAGATCAAACACCCCTCTTGAGAGAGAATACCTGATAATCAGCTGTAAATGTGAAGTGAGGGCGAGTGAGGGAAGGAATGGAGAAGAGATTGAAGTTCTCTGTAAAATGATTTACTGCTTTGTCATTTGAGATGTTTAAGCAAGTTTGGCTTGTAAATTGTTCAGATAACAAAAATTTTTAATTAAAATTTCACAAATATTTAATCAGCCAAATGTATGAATAAAACAAACCTTATGATGAAAAGTTTGGGATCTTAGGAATGGCTCACCTTTTAAAGGAATTGTTTTCACCCATCATTTTCCCAATTAAAATAATGAAGTTTCCTGCCTCGAGAAACCCCATTTTCATGTAAGAAATCTATGATGGGATCCCATCCGTGCAGCTCCATAAAGCCGAAGACTTTTAATATGATTCATAATTACAAATAAATTTTCTGTAGTGGGTATTACACTTGAATATTAGTCAGATGTAACCACTGTGTGATTTTACAGTCACTGACACTGTGGGAACTGCCTGTTGAACCTGAACCAAGAATTTTCTTGGTCACCCTGGTCGATGTTGCCTACCTAAATGTGTTAAAGGCATTTGAGTGAGTCCAAAAAAGAAACAGTAGCAGTATCAGAACTGTAAACCAGAAATATTGGCTCTTAAGCTACTGAGAATTCTGTATCAACATGAATTTTTAGTTTTAATATTTAAAAAAAAATCTTGGAAACCACTGATCTTTTAAAGATAAACTCTAGACTTCCCCATAAAATAAGATAAATTGCTTGATTTTAAATGATAATCAAATGAATAAAATTCTAACTTCCAATTCTCATTTCTTCCAGAGTATACCTGGAACACAAAACCTGGTCGGGGTCAGTTTTCAGGACCTACTTACAAACCTAGAGCCAAGAATCTAAATATCATGAACCGTGCACAGCCAGTTCATTCGGTGCATGGAAGGACAGACTGGGTGGCCAAGTACGGCGGCCACCGGTAGGAGTCTCATGTGAAGCCCCACAGCATTGCTCCATGGAATCCATGCAAGTCCCCTGACCCTGGAAAATGTCTACAGATGTCTATTTCTACTGAGTTCTGGAAGAAATATGCAGTAGTAGGTACTCTGAAGAGCAAAAACCATCCCCTATTTTCTTTTCTAGAAATGAAATGCATTTTCTTAGCATCAATTGCCCACAGTGCTGATATATGGGTAGGACTTTACAAAGTATTGAATAAATTATTTGCCAAAGTATCAAGTATTTGATCTACAAATTAAGTTACTAAGTATGATAAGAATCTTTTTTTAAAAAGGCCTTCAGAAAGTGTTTTAAGAGTGTTTAAGTTTTCATCTGTTATTTGCAAAATTAATTTAACATTTCATCAGTTGGCCTCAAAGGTTTGTTTTTTATAGCAATTAGGCAGACTTCTGTCGGCTGTCAGTTACAGTTCTTATTTGGCTAAGGCTCTACCCTACCAGTTTGGCAATGGCAAAAGATGCTCATGTGTCATATGCTTTTCTACTTTGAAATTATGGAAGCGACGGTAATTCCATCTTAAGCAGGATATCTTTCTTAGGAATAAATTTAACATAAAGATCTCAATATTATGTCACCCAATTTTAGTGGAGTCTGTTGTTTGATTTTGACCAACATAACTCCCGTGAATTCATGGTGACTGTCAAACCCAATGGCCTGAAGACTCCTAAATCAACCAAGTCAAGGTTCTCTCATCTTCACATCATTAAGAAAGATCTTGAAACTGTGACATGTGTTCATCAGACTTCCAGAATACTTTGCTTCCATGTTCCTACTAGACACAAAAATGAGGCATGCCAGCTTGTCCCCCAAAGCAAACTCTTGCTGCTGCAGATCACTGACCTGGCTCTGACCTTGACATTTACTCTGAAGAGCAAATGCATTCAGTTGCTATAGCAGTGATTTCACTTAGTACAATTTCTTTTGTTTTAATTTCTAAACTGGTACTTAAAATATTTTGACATTTTGAACTTGGGACTACTCTATTTAAACCTGCCACTTTATGGACTGGACATTAGTACCATATATTCTTTTTCAAAGAATAATAATGTTATCAACTGCTATTTTTATGTATTTTCTGACTTTGTAACAAATGCTAACGTAATTGGTGGACATCTTGTATCTTGTGGACATTATCCAAAGACACCATAAAATGATAGTAATATGGTATTTTTGTATAGAAAATTCAGCTCACCTTGTTGAAAGATTTTAAAATCTGAAGTTATTTATGTTGATGGTAATGGTTATATATATTTGTACAGTTTTCATTAATGTCTTAAAGCTAAAAAATTATTTTGTGTTGCTAGGAAGCTTTTATACTTCTCAACAGATATTAAAATAAATATGGTTAATTGGTGTGTTTTCTTTATACTTTTAAACTTTATATTTATACTCTGAGGGCTATTTGTCGTTTTCATTATAGACTTTTGTTTTTCTAGCAGTTTTAGGTTTATGGGAAAATACACTGGAAAAGTACAGAGTTTCCATATACCCCCCTTCAGACCCCTTCCCCAATTTTCCCTATTATTAACATCTTGCACTAGAGTAGGATACTTGCTGTAACTGATGAGCCAGTATCAATACAACTTTAGTCCATAGTTTACACATTAGGGTTCATGCTTTGTGTTGTTTATTCTGTGGGTTTAACAAAATACATAAGGGCATGTATCCACCATTACAGTATCCTAGAGATTAGTTTCACTGCCCTAAAAATCCTGTATTCTACCCATTTATCCTTCTCTCCCGCCCCCAAACCTCTGGCAACCGCCAATCTTTTCATCATCACCACCGTGCTCAGGTTCCAGAATGTCATGTAGCTGGAATCACATACCAGCTTCTTTCACTTACCAAGATGCATTTTAAGTTTCTTCCATGTCTTTTCTTAGCGCAATAGCTCATGTCTGTTTATTGCTAATATTTCATTGTATATATGCAACACAGTTTATTTATCCATTCACCTACTAAAGAATATCTTGTTTTCAAGTCTGGGCAATTATGAATAAAGCTGCTCACCCCAGTAGCAATAAGCATATCTAGCATCCAGATCTTGATTTCTAATACCATTGTCCAGTAGAAGAAACCAGGGCTTTCTGGAGAGATGGCTGATTCTAGGACTGAGCATGAAATACACAAGCTGATACTGGAGATCTTAGAGTGCTAGAAAGTAACAAAGTATAAAAAAAAACAAAACCCAAAGCAAAAGCCAACAAGCAAAAGCAGCCCACATTGATGGGCTAGGTCAAAGAGACACAGGAGCTAAATGAAAGAGCTCCTAATGGCCAAAACTGCAACAATTTGAGAAAGAAAATTAATAAAGAAGTAATTGTATTATAGCCCAAAGTGGGTAATACATATCCTGGAGTCCATACTGATATACATAAGTGAATGAGTAAGTAGGGGAAAAGAGACAAATCTCCCATGCAGAATAATTTATGTAGATATACTCTGCCCTCAAGGAGGAAGAACACAACTCCCCAGTCCTTAAATACAGAATGTGCACAGTGACTTCCTTTCAAAGAATACACTATGGGAAGGGGGAAAAAGGAGTAACTTCACAGTGGAGAAGCCTGACTGAATACTACCTCAAGCCAGATGATTAAGGTCAACATCAACAATAATACCACGTTCATATATGTGACCTTAATATTATGTGATGAAAACAGCACTTTACCTCTGTGGTCTTCCTCCTAAAATTTCATAACTCCATTCTAACCATAAGGAAAACACAAGACAAATTCTAACAGAAAAGCATTCTACAAAACACTTGGTCAATACTCCTCAAAATCATCAGAGTCATTGAAAACAAGGCAAATCGGAGAAACAGTCATAGCCAAGAGGAGCTTAAAGAGACATGACAACTAAATGTAATGTGGGATCCTAGGTGAGATCCTGGAATAGAAAAATATTAGTTTTTAAAAACTTAGAAAATCTGAATAAAATATGGACTTTAATTAATCAATATTGACTCATAAGTTCTAAGAAATATTTCATGCTAACCTAAGATATTAATAATAGGGAAAACTAGGTGTGGGGTATGTGGCAACTCTGTACTGTCTTCTCAAAACGGTCCTAAAAAGTCAAGCGTATTTTTTAAAAAGTAGATTTGATCAATCTATAAATTCAGCAAATATTTATTAAGTGCCTACACTAAGTACTAAGTATAGTATATATGGTAGTGACAAAACAGTCGTTTTCCCTGACCTCATAGAACATATATTCTGGAGGCAGACATTAAATAAACACACATGAAATTGTATACTGGCAAACTATGATGGGGCTAAGAAAAAGAACAGGACATTAGGGACAGTAAAGAAGAAATCTAAATGTTGAGAGACAACGGAATGGTTTTAAGTGTAGGAGTCAAAATATACTTGAAGTATGCCTCTACCTGCTGGGTAGAGAAAGAATTGTTGAGCCAAATGATGAATACAAGGAGTCCTATTAGAAGATTAAAAGATGGTGAGGCTTAGACTTGGGTACTGGCAACAGTATGGAAGAGAATTAAGTATGACTGTTAATAGAAAGCTACTGGATTTTAGTAATATTCTTTCTTGCTGCTTTATAGAACTTTCTCATTAGTTCAGTATGGTTTTGGTTACTTGTCTTGGATTTTCGAGATAGACAAATATATTAACTGTTTAAAATGTTTAATTTTTTTTTCCAGTATTTATACCTTATTTATTTCTCATGTTTTATTGTTTTGTCTGCTGTCTCTAGAACAATGTTGGTCTTGTCAGTAACAGCAAATATATTAGTATTTCTAACTTTAACATAAAGTCACAGGACTAAATAAATGGTAGCTAATAAAAACCTAAGGTACATAATATGCTCGAGTGAGTCAAAAAGCACTTATATTAGTGTCAATTCATTTTGTTCAGATTGCTACCTAATTTAAAAATACATATGAAAAAGTTCCCATTCATCATAAGTATAAAATATTCTACAACAATCTTAATAGAAATACAAGTAACTAAATGACTAAGACATTAAAATATTAAAAACAAAACTAAACAACCAGAAAACAATGTACAAAATGGTAGTAAGTATGTATCAATAATTATTTTCAGTTACTTTAATTGGCCTTAATGCTCCAATCAAAACACACAGGGTGGCTGAATGGATAAAAAAACAAGATCCGGGGCACCTGGGTGGCTCAGTTGGTTAAGCGACTGCCTTCGGCTCAGGTCATGATCCTGGAGTCCCGGGATCGAGTCCCACATCGGGCTCCCTGCTCGGCGGGGAGTCTGCTTCTCCCTCTGACCCTCTTCCCTCTCGTGCTCTCTACCTCTCATTCTCTCTCTCTCAAATAAATAAATAAAATCTTTGGAAAAAAAAAACAAAACAAAAAACAAGATCCGTCTATATGCTGTCTATAAGAGACTCACTTCAGATCTAAAGACACATGCAGACTGAAAGTGTGAAGAGATGGAAAAAGATATTCCATGCAAATGGAAACAAAAAGCTACAGTAGCAATACTCATCAGACAAAACTTTTAAAACGAAGACTGCAAGAGAAGACAAAGGCATTATTACATAATGATAAAAGGGTCAATCCAAGAAGAGGATAGAACATTTGCAAATATTTACATTCCTAACAGAGGAGTACCTAAATACATAAAGCAAATATTAACAGACATAAAGATGGAAATTGACAATACAGTAATAATGGGAGACTTTAATACCCCACTTACATTAATGGACAGATTAGCAAGACAAAAAAGTCAATAAGGAAACACTGTCCTTAAATGACAGATCAAACCAGATAGACTTATTAGATATACACAGAACATTTAACCTCTAAACTGCAGAATACACATTCTTTTCAAGTACACATTAAACATTCTCCAGGATCACAATAGGATCACATTAGGCCACAAAACAAGTCTCAATAAATTTAAGAAGACTTAAATCATATAAAACATCTTTTCCAAGCACAACAGTATGAAGCTAGAAATCAATTACAAAAGTAAAACTGAAAAAAACCCCACAACACATGGAGACTAAATATTATATGCTACTAAGCAACCAACTGGTCAACAAAAAAAGAGAAAAATAAAAAAATACCTTAAGACAAATGAAAATTGAAACAAGACTTTTCAAAATCTATGGGACACAGTAAAAGCAGTTTTAAGAGAAAAGTTTATAGCAATAAGCAAGAAACAAGAAAAATCTCAATCTAACTTTATACCTAAAGAAACTAGAAAAAGAACAACAAAAAAGCCCAAAGTTAGTAGAAGGAGGGAAATAATAAAGGTCAGAATAGAAATAAATGATCTAGGGAGGGGGGAAGGGAGGGAAGAAAGGGAGGGGAGGGGAGGGGGAAGAAAAAAGAATTATGAAACTAAAAGCTGGTTCTCTGAAAAGACAAACAAAATTGATAAACCTCCAGATTCATCAAGAAAAGATGAGAGAGAGACCAAATAAATAAAATCAAAACTGGAAGAGAAGTTAAACTGACACTACAGAAATATAAAGGATCATAAGAGAGTCCTACAATTATACACTAACAAACTGGAAAGCCTAGAAGAAATGGATAAATTCCCAGAAACACACAACCTCCCAAGACCGATAATGAAGAAACAGAAAATATGAATAGACCAATTACAAATAATGAAATCAAAACATTTAAAAAACCACCCAAAACAAAAGTCCAGGACCAGACACCTTCACAGATAAATCCTACCAAACATTTAAAGAGTCAGTAACTATCCTTCTCAAATTATTCCAAAACATTTAAGAGGAAGGAACATTTCCAAACTCATTTTATGAGGCCAGCATTACCCTATTACTTAAATCAAAGACATTACAAAAAAAGAAAATTGTAGGCTAACAGCCCTGATGAACAAGGATGAAAAAAATCCTCAAAAGAATATCAGCAAACTGAATTCAGTAATACAAAGGATCATACACAATGATCAAATACAATTTGTGCCAGGGATGCAAGAATGGTTTCAACATCTTCAATCAACATGATACACATTAACAAAACAAAGGATAAAAATCATATAATCATCTCAATAGATGCAGAAAAACCATCTGACAAAATTCAACATCCACTCATGATAAAAACTCTCAACAAAGTGGGTACAGAAGGAACACACCTCAACATAATAAAGTCCATATATGACAACCCACAGCTAACACCATGTTCAATAGCAAAAAGCTAAAAGCTTTTCCTCTAAGACGAGAAATAAGACAAGAAGGCCCACTCTCACCATTTATTTTCCTTTAATCACCATTTTTATTCAACATAGTACTGCAAGTGCTAGCCACAGCCATTAGGCAAAAAGAAATAAAAGGCATCCAAATTGGAAAGGAAGAAGTAAAACTATCACTAGTTGCAGATGACATGGTAATATACATTAAAAACCCTGAAGACTCCACCAAAAAACTATCAGAACTAACAAATGAATTTCAGTTAAGTTGCTGGATACTAAATTAACACACAAAAATCAGCTGTGCTCTTTACACACTAAAAACAAGTTATCAGGAAGAAACAAAAAAAATCCCATTTACAACTGCATCAAAAGGAATAAAATATCTACAAATAAAACCAAGGAAGCTAAAGACCTGTAGTCTGAAAACTACGAGACACTGATGAAAGAAACTGAAAATGACACAAACAAATAAAAACATATTGGGCTCATAGATTGGAAGATTTATACTGTTAAAATGTCCTCACTACCCAAAGCAATCTTAGAGATTCAATGCAATCCCCATCATAATATCAAATGCATTTTTCACAGAACTAGAACAAAGAATCCTAAAATTTGTATGGAACTACAAAAGACCCCAAACAGCCGAGGCAATCTTGAGAATGAAGAACAAAGCTAGAGGTATGTTCCCCGATTTCAAAGTATACCACAAAGTTACAGTAACCCAAACAGTATGGTACTGGCACAAAAACAAATACATAAATCAACAGAATAGAGAGCCCAGAAACAAACCCACACATATATGTTCAATCTAGGACAAACGAGGCAAGAATACACAATGGGTGGACAGTCTCTTCAAAAAATTGTGCTGGGAAAAAACTGGATAGCTATATGTGAAACAAAACTGGACTACTATCTTATACCATATACAAAAATGAATTCAAGATAGATTAAAGACAAACATAAGACCTGAAACCATAAGACTCCTAGAAGAAAACCTAGGCAGTAAGCTCTTTGACATCAGTCTTAGCAATATTTTTTGGACCAGTTTCCTATTCAAGGACAACAAAAGCTAACATAAATAAATGGGATTACATCAAACTAAAAAGCTTTTTGCACAGAGGAAACCAACAAAATGAAAAGGCAATCTAATGGAGGAAGATATTTGCAGCAAATCATATATCTGATTAACGTGTTGATATCTAAAATATATAAAAAACTTACACAGCTTAATATCAAAACAACAAATAACCTGATTAAAAAACAGGCAGAACTTGAACAGACATTTTTCAAAGACATACAGATGACCAACAGACACATGAAAAGATGCTCAATGTCAATAATCATCAGGGCAATGCAAATCGAAATCACAATGAAATATCGTACCGGTCAGGATAGCTAGTATCAAAAAGAAAAAAAATAATAAGTGTTGGCAAGGATGGAGAAAAAGAGAACTCTTGAACACTGATGGTCAGAATGTAAATTCGTGCAGCCACTATGAAAAACAGTATGGAGGTCCCTCAAAAAATTAAAAATAGAACTACCATATAATCCTGCAATTCCACTTCTGGGTACTTACACAAAAAACCCTAATCTAAAAAGATATGTGTACCCCCATGTTCACTGCACCCTTACTTATAATAGCCAAGATATGGAAGCAACCTAAGTGTCAAGATGATCACAGAAAGGCTAGCTTAGAACCCAAGATGTATCTGATCAATTAATATACGAGTATTGCTTTTTTGTTTAATCCTTTTCTGTGCCTCTGCTCTTATAGTTCATATGACTGAAACACCTGGGTAACAAGAAGTCAGAACTAATGTTCACTTTTTTTTTTAAATACATATTTTTTAACATTTTATTTATTTGACAGAGATATAGCAAGAGAGGGAACACAAGCAGGGGGAGTGAGAGAGGGAGAAGCAGGCTTCCCGTGGAGCAGGGAGCCCAATGCGGACCTCGATCCCAGGACCCTGGGATCATGACCTGAGCTGAAGGCAGACGCTTAACAACTGAGCCACCCAGGCGCCCCTAATGTTCACTTCTACCTGGCCCTCACATAGCAGGGTTTGGGGAAAAAAGCAAAAAGGTTAGCTCTGTGAACAAAGATAATACAGACTGCTCTTCACTGCTCAAGAGAACACCCAGGCCACCTGTGGCATTCTGACCTTTGTAACACTAACTATAACCAGTTGTTTTTTTCCCAAACACATTTCCATAAAAATCAGTTTTTAAAATATCAAAAAGATAATGCAGTGCTCTGCCTACTTGACTTTCTTTGTCCATTTTCCTTTGGACTGTACAGGACTAACGTTTGAGAAGTTCACAATAATGTGATTCACCAGAGCATGAAGTCATACCACAGACCAATGAGCTATTTGTAAATGGATTTGTCCTTATAATTTAAACCATGAATTTGGTGCAACTACATGATAAAAGGCAATTACTGACTATGCCAGGAACTATGGAACATTTTTAATTTAATCAAGTATTTGTAAGTGTGTGACATCAAGTACCAACCCTTTCCTATTTAGGAGTAGTCATTATTAATAATGTGTACAAGAGAAAGACATGAAGTCTCAGTAGGCCAAAAGTTTAATGAGTCATTGCTGTGTTAAGACTACCCAAAAATCTGATTTTGATCCCAGCTGTATTAACAGAAATGCATGGTCTAGAATACACTACCCTGGTCACACCCAACTTGTGCAGAGCTCTGGGCATTACCGTTTTTTTGTTTTGTTTTTTTAAGATTTTATTTATTTGACAGAGAGAGACAGTGAGAGCAGGAACACAAGCAGGGGGAGTGGCAGAAGGAGAGCAGGCTTCCCGCCAAGCAGGGAGCCCGATGCAGGGCTCGATCCCAGGACTCTGGGATCATGACCTGAGCCGAAGGCAGACGCTTAATGACTGAGCCACTCAGGCACCCCTGGGCATTACCGTTTAAGAATGGGCCCTGGCAGACAGGTCAAAACCACATCACATAAAACAAGGATGAGAAAACCAGGACTCCTTTCAAACAGTTTAAGAAAACATATAAATTTGATTAATAAGTGCTTGAATTATACTATAAATCCAACCGATACCAGTTAGGGAGGAGGTAAGTAGCAAACATCCTTTTTCTTCTGAAATAGGAGAAAACTAAAGTAAGGACTACCATAATGAGTTAATGCTCAGTGCTGAAAACAAAAGAAAGTGAGGTGGAAACGTGTCAGTGTCCAGTTAATGTGTACAGAGACCAAACCTGGTAATTCAAGTTTCAGACAGGTCTTTTAGTTTCACATTTATAGATTAGCTAGTTAACCACATTTTTTTTTCTTTCTTTTTTTTTGTTACACAGTCCTAATTTTAGAAATCCTCACTAAGGGATCATTTCTAAAACAAGCTTCAGTGCAATATGTAATCAAATCATAAATAACTTTCCTTGGTCCTTATTCAAAATAGGTGATTATTAAGTATTAACAGAACACTTTTCACATTCCTATAGCTTCCTGCTATTCACATCTCATTCTACATTCTAGACAGCTCTGGCAACAAAGACACCATAGAAAATATTACTTACAGTAAACTTTATTTTCATTGGTATTTCATTTGACATAATTTCAAAGTAGGTCTGTGCGCTAGGATGAGCCAAAGAACAGAAATCCTAAAGTTCCTAAGAGACTTTTTTCACACTGTTCTGAGTAGGGCATGGGGTTTCAAGGCCCTCAATGTTGATACCTAACATTTTACCCCTTGAGACTTTACCCACAGATACAGAAAGAAGAGAGAACATCGAGTACAAGAATCAAACTGTATGAGAATATATAAGAAGCTCTTGGGTTACATACCACCCACCTCTTTAAGGCTGTAATGATAATGACTGATTTCTTCTGGAAAGTTCAATGTTATTTTTGTTCTGTTTTGTTAAGTAAAATGTCAGAATATGTGAAATGCTGCACTCGTTTCTCTTAATACACTAAAAATAGTGGAAGTTTTTAAATTCTTCATGAGTCCAAGCGGGACATGACTACTATTGATGGGGTCTATTCAACACACTAATTCCAAGTTTGGCGACCATCAGCAAACTGTTCAAAAGAAACACATAAACAAAAAACATCAGGTAAAGGACAGAACAGGCACTCGACTATTTTTTCAAAGAAACTAAAACTGCAGGTCCCTCACAACTACATGGTGAGGAGATGCCAAAGCAGAGCAGGCACAGGTGAACCCCCATCCCTGGAAGTACCAAAGGAATAACATGCCAAGGGGCAGTTTTGTACCCCACTTGCCTTAAAATAGTACATATGAATTGGAAGTTCCTAATCTAACAGCCAATAATTCAAAGAGATGAGCAAACTGAAGGCTGGGAAGAGCAAGGTCTCTCCAGGGTCACAGAGCTAGTTAATGGTACATTTCCAGCCTCCCAGTTCACTGCTCTTGACCTTGGTCTACGCTGACTCTAAAGCATTATGCTTGACAGCATTATAACTATGATCAAAGTCAGGTAAGGGATCTTCTTCCAGATGTTTAAAAATTCTGTCCTCAGAATACGTTTTTAAAATAATCTGGTTTGAGTTTTATAACCAAAGTTCATTAGACAGTAGGATTTAATCAAAATTCCCTTTTAGGAAAATGTTCAATAGTAAAGGGTGCCTACACAACTCAGAAATATGGAACTCATGCTGAGAGTCACAGAAAGAGCCACAGTCATGGCTTTGCATGAAGCTCCTTCCACTGTAGGCAGGAGCAGGGACAGACCAGACCACAAATGTGAGGGCAAAATCATGAATGCACTTACTTCATTTTGCAGCCTTTCCTATTTGTGTGTAAATTACATCACTTCAGTTGATGTCCAGCATCAGGCATACCAGAACAAGTAAATTTTTGAATGTCCAAAGTCTTGGGGGACATGAAACTAAACTCCATACTGGTGAAGAACAGCAAGAGAAAAGAAAATACCTGGCACCAGCGATTAAGCCCGCAGGCATAAATTTTCCAGAGTGGTAGAATCTCATTCCCATAATGCCAGCTAAGGTTCCAGATGTAGCTGATGGGAAAAAGAAAAAGAATCAAAGATCACTGCATCTTATATGTGGGAGGACCAAAGTCCCACCCATCTTTCACGGGCCAGACCCCATCTCATATTATCATTTCCTTCCCCATGGCCACCCACGCTCTATGGGGCTAAGAACAAATACTGGACTATAAGGCCCTCATAGTCTGGGCCAAATGGCCTTCCTGGCCTCACCTCCTACCACTCTTCAGCCACAGTTTTCTCCAAATTTGCCGCAAGTCTTTTTTTCCTATTCCTTGCTGATATATTTACGCTGTATGCTCTTCTATTCAACATCTGTTAAAACACCTATTATAGGGGCGCCTGAGTGGCTCAGTAGTTAAGCGTCTGCCTTCGGCTCCGGTCATGATCCCAGGGTCCTGGGATCGAGCCCCGCATCGGGCTCCCTGCTCCATGGGGAGCCTGCTTCTCCCTCTCCCACTCCCCCTGCTTGTGTTCCCTCTCTCGCTGTGTCTCTCTCTCTGTTAAATAAATAAAATCTTAAAAAAAAAAAAAAAACCTATTATATGCCATGCACTGCATTAGGGGCTGGAGGACAAAACTATCACCAAAAAACGTCTTTAAACAGGGGCACCTGGGTGGCTCAGGTCATGATCCCGGAGTCCCAGGATCGAGCCCCCCATCAGGCTGCCTGCTCAGCAGGAGTCTGCTTCTCCCTCTCCTGCTCCCCCTGCTTGTGTTCCTGCTCTCGCTGTCTCTCTGTCAAATAAATAAATAAAATCTTAAAAAAAAAAAAAAAAATTCTAGCTGCTCTATGAAAAACAAACTGCAGCGAAACCAGAGCATGTAGGGATACCAATTAAGAGACTTCCTCAGGAATGCAGGCAAAATGCAGGGATAACTGCGATAAGAATGGTGGCCTTGGAGATAGAGGAGACACTCTAGGACATGTGCCGGAGGTAGTGTCAACAGGTCTTACTGGTGAAAGAGATATAAAGATGGAGGGGAGGAGACCAAGACCCAAATGGATGGAGAACACCAGAAGACCAATGTTGTGCAGATAAGAGGTCAGGTCTGGGCAGATGCCTTGAGACAACTAATAAAAGATTTCAAGCACACAACTGTATACAGAAGAGTAAAGCTTGGAGGAGAAATCCGTTTGTGAATCAGTGACCTGTTTCAATGGTAATTTAAGGCCTGGGCTCCAATGAGCCAAGCAAGAGGGTAAAAAGAATGTAACAAGAGCCAGGTCTTCGGGCATCTGGGTGACTCAGTCAATTAAGCAGCCAACTCTTGATTTCAACTCAGGTCATGATCTCAGGGTCGTGAGACTGAGCCCCACATTGGGAAGTCTGCTTGGAATTCTCTCCCTCTCCTTCTGCCCCTCCCCCTGCTCACCCGAGCTCTCTAATAAATAAGTCTTAAAAAAAAAAAAAAAAAAAGGCAGGTCTTAAGAACTTCAACATTTAATGGCCAAAAAGGAAGATGAGTCAACAAAAGAGAACAAGAAAATAAAAAAGAAAACAGGAGAGTGGAAAATGGATTGGTCCGCCATGCTGAGAAAGCTATTAGGCCACTAGAATGAGGATTAAAAAATGTACACTGCAAGGGCGCTTGGGTAATTCAGTCAGTTAAGCATCCAAATCGATTTCGACTCAGGTCATGATCTCAGGGTCCTGGGATTGAGCCCCCCATCAGGCTCCTCCGTGCTTAGCGGGGAGTGTGCTTGAGATTCTCTCTCCCTCTGCCCCTCCCCCTGTGTGTGCGCACGCAGCCACTCTCAAATAAACAAACAGAGCTTCAAAAAAAAAACACACACACACACACTGGATTCTGAAAAATCCAGGTCACTGGCACAATCAGGGAAAGCTATTTCCGTGAACAAAGGAGAGAAAAACAGAGACTGAAGTGGGTGGAGAATGTAAAAGGGGAGGAAATAAAAACAAGCAGTATAACAGATTGTTGTAGAGAAGTTTCCGAAGGGGAAGAAGGACAGCAGCTGGAGAAGGAAGTGGGGTAACAAGAGGTCCTTTTTTCTTTACTGGGTGAGAGAGGACACGTGAACATGAGCAGGAGGGATCCATCTGCACGGTGGAATCCAAGTTAAGAGATGGCAACTTTGGCAGAATAACACTCCAGAAGGTCAGGGACACAAGAGACCCAAAGCCTGGATGGAGGGACCAGCCTGGAAAGGAGAGAAACAGCACAGCAGAAGGCATGGATGCACACGGCATGGTGGAGCCCCCATGTGATGACTGTTGCTCTTCTTTAAGTAGGCACCGAGGTCATTTGCTGAGAGTGGAGGAGTGGAATCAGAAATGGGAAAAAAGAACTCTGAAAGTCTTTTGGGAACTTGAGTGAGGGAGCTGTGAAGCAGAGCTGAGAGCTGGGTAACTCCTCCTTCCACAGCACACCCCACATCAGCCATTGCTGCCCTCTCCCGCCCAGCCCGCGGCAACTCGTGCAAACCACTGTTAACATGCTTGTTCTCCCCACCCCACTTGTAAAGACCAGCACTATAGGTTTTCCAACTCTGGGGGTTCGTGGAGACAGTGAGATGCCCACCCTCCTAGCGCAGTGTCTGATACATGGGTGGAGCTCAATAAACATGCACCCAAAGCCAGCCTGATAAGTAGTAATCTTCCCTTCCCGGCGCTCCTCACTGTCTGTGCAGCTCCCAGGACACTTCGGCAGCCCTGCAGACTCATGTTTCATGTCAGTCAAGGTAAAGGTTAGTGCTAAAGGGGTAATAAATGATTTTCAAATGTGAAAAATGCAAACCTAAGCCTGACATGTGATCCTATGCTCAAGCATACGGTCTTCAGTGGGCAATCATAATGATTAAGAGACATATACTTGCCTTGCACAGGCTTATTATTAATTTCATCGGCTAAATCTAAACTCATGAGGCATGAAAACCTTTCCATATTCTGTACACAGAAAATAAACAGAAGCCAGCACGACTCCCCCCACCCCCCATTTTAAAACTTCCCTAGCACTTGACAGAAGTAGTAAAACTGTCTTCATGTGAAGAACCTGCCACATTCCACCAATCCAGAGCCTTTTGGTAGAGCATTCTCGATACCTAACTGTAGGAGAGAGACAGTGACGTTGACATACCTAGAAATACCCAAATGTTCCTCGGATCCTGAGACAGCTGATAAGCACCCAGGCCTGCTAAACTACCAAAAAGCAGCCCAGCAGCCAGTGACGGGACACTACCTGTAGGGAAGCAAACAGAATTCTACATTATAATGGCAGACACTCATTTTATTAACAGAATTCACAAGATTTCCTTTTCTCACAGAGGAAAACCGCAAAGAAAATTTCTCTCAACACTGCTCTTAACCAAGGAGCTCTCAAGTAGGAAAATGTTTTGGGGAGGTTGCTATTTTACAGAGAAGGCAAGGTAATATCACACTAATCCTCTCCTTTTTAATAGACAGATACTTCTATCTGGGGTGAAAAGAAGGGCTCCTAACCAGGCCTGACTAACCTGTCAAGGGCTGGAACTGTATATAGGCAGGAACTCAGGCAAACCCCCAAAGGAGAGGGAAATAAGGGCAGTGAGTTAAAAAAAAAAAAAAATGGAGAATAAGAATCCTGGGGGGTGTGTGTGTATGTTGGGGTGGGGATATAGGCTAGAAAGGAGGTAGAAACAGCACATTTACTGATAGATCTATGTCTAAAGAGGAGACTTCAAAAAATGAGCATGGAAAGAAAAGAGGTTTCTTCCTACTTAGAAAGCAGAGAGATGACACTCTGGGGTCAAGGCTAATGTGTGGTAGTCAGTGATAGTAACAATCTACTACCACCCCTGCCCCGCAGCTTTAGATAAAGAAGCCAAGAACAAGTGAGTAGACAAAAAGCCTGACTTTTAGGTCAACCAGATAACGGAAAAGCAAGTGCAGGAGCAGCTACGGGACTGAAATAAGCCTGCACTCAAGCTAGAGGGCGTAAAGCAAACTTGACTCAATGAAGATTGCACTCTGGGGAACCTGGGGACTCACTTACCAGCAACAATGTGAAAATCTTAGGAGATTAAGTCGCTACAAACCATACCTGCTTTTGCATAGCCAATGATCCCACCAGAAGCAACCAGTGCTGCATAGCCAAAGCCAATCCAATGTAAAGGTACTCTGAAAATTAAAGAGCAAGAAATTAGTGCCAACCATGGCTAAAAAATTTAAAAAAACAATCACAGGATGGGACTAAAACATCATCATTCCAGAACAGTCTTATCACGGTACAAATGAACATAAATCCCAGAGGTTAGATGACTTGCCCTAGTCGGTGATGGAGCTGGGACTCAAACCCAGGTCCCTGGCCTACATGTCCATCCTCCCATACCCTGTGCTGTCCAGCAGTCTACTCTCAGGGCCCTTTCCAGGTAAGGAAAGAAGCTCTGGTTTTGAGAAGTTGCTGGCAATTCCTCTCCCATTCACTGTACTTACAGTGGGCCAGAGTCCCTCTGCATTGTTTTTCACTCTGACCAGACAGAAGAGTACACCAGGCCTGCACCTGCGGAAAAGGGGCTGGATCAGAGATGATTAATTGCACCGCTCTCTAGCAGTCAGAAGGAAATGGACCCAAGTTCTATCTCCACCTCTTAGTAGCTAAGAAGTAACAGGCAAGCTACCAACCTCTATTAGCCTAAGTTTCCTTCACTGTACTATGAGGATAAGAATGGTACAAATTTCCTAGGGCTCCTGTGAGAATTAAAAGGGGTAATAAGTAAAAGTGCTTAGCACGTAGTAAACGCTGAGCAGATACCAACCGTTTTGGTAATAACCTCCATTCTAGTAACACAGGCCTACAGGAAACTGAATGCCCTTCACTGAGGAGCTCTGTACGGTAATGAGTTTACCTTTTCATCAGCTAACCAACTTATTACTAAATTGGAAACTTTAAGTATCCCCTGGGCCCTTTATTCAACTATTTTAATTGCCCCTTTCTGCCCTTGCCCAAAGAATTCAATTATTGCAATACTCAACATCTGCAAAACTTTTCAATGGCATTTACTTTTGCATCCAAATAGCTCGTTAGACTGAGGTCGGTGAGGGGGTAAAATATTGGAAAGCCCAAGTCATAATTAACGTGAAACACTTCGCTCTTGGCGAAGTAGGGTATAACTCCTACTTTCTTAAATAAATGCATTTGGTATCCAATTAGGTTTAAAGCTTGAAAGCAATTCATACCTTTTTCGGGGGGGGGGGGGCGGGGGGGCGGGTGCTTGGAATTGCGCCTGTTATTAATTCCAAGTAGCACCGAGTTACT
The DNA here is from genome assembly GCF_003265705.2 of Callorhinus ursinus. Lineage (NCBI taxonomy): Eukaryota > Metazoa > Chordata > Mammalia > Carnivora > Otariidae > Callorhinus > Callorhinus ursinus. Next base: position 11,472,842 of record NW_027397088.1, on the reverse strand, counting down.
GGGACTTTCAAGAAGCTGGAGCAATAAAAACCACAGGAAACTAATCACCACTACGCTACATCTGTAAGCCTTTGTCTCAAAAGTACAGGGATTCTGCAAGATTCACAGTCTATTTTAAGGAAAGCCCAAAATGCGCGACTAGAACGGCAACTATGACGCAGCCTAACGCTCCTGTCTGGATCCGAGGGACGAAGAGTGGGCGGCAGCAAAGCCTCTTATGTAACCCCCAAAAGTCAAAAAGGTATAGAATAATAACAAGCCCCAAGTACCGAACCGCTTTGCCGTAGGTCTGCACCGGTCGACAAGGGCGCGCAACCGTGAGGCGGGTAGTCCGGGTCCCGCCGGAAACGTCGCCGCGCGCTGTGCGTCCCGAGGGCAAAGCGGAACGTGGTGCGGGGCGAAGCCCGGAGCCGGACTTGACGGTGGAGTCGCGCCGCGCGCAGGCGTCTCGGAATCAGGAGACGCATGGGGCGGGGCTTGAGGGGAGGAGTCACGGCGCGCACAAGCGACCCGGGGAAGGGAGACGCATGGGGCGGGGCTTGAGGGAGGAGTAAGGGCGCGCGCATGCGTCCCGGGAAAGGGAGACGCATGGGGCGGGGCTTGAGGGAGGAGTAAGGGCGCGCGCCCTGGGTCGCGGAGACCGGGGGGCGGGGGGGCGGGGAGTCCCGCTACGGACCCTGAGTCCCCTGTAGCCGCTCCCCGGCAGGGCTGTTGACCTTCGAAGCTCGGCTTTCCAAAAAGCTTGCCTGAAACCCAGAATTTGCGTCGGGTCCTGCAAGAGGCATCGGGAGGTGGTCCCGGCCTGAGGTGGGGGCCACGGATACGAGAGAAGGGCTTCTGAGGATGGACTCCGAAAGACCCTATTAATGGAGGGACTTGTGGTTTACCTGGTGTAAACCGGAGGCATGCCTACCGGGAGGATTGTCACTCTAACCAGATCACGTTTTTTGTCTACAATGGTGACAACTCCTTTCTTCCTGCAGAGATGGTGACCGCAAGCCAGGGTGTTTACTTTAGGGTGTTTACTTGAGCAGTATCTTAAAGGAGGAGAGAGGGTAAGTTAAATATAATTTCCTGCTACCTCTGTATACCCCAGTGTCCACAAAACATTATCTCCATTCCCTCTACAGATTGCTTCTCTTCCTTGCGTTTCCTGCAGGACCACTCAATTGCTGTACACCAAAATTTGTGTTTATCCTTGAAGTCTTTCTCTTCTTAATCTCCTACAAGAATCAACACAGATAAATCTTATAAATACAGCCTTGAGTGAAAGAAGGAAATTGCAGCTCATACATACTCCCAAACAAAAACTTCCCAGTTGCAGCAGCTCCTGCCTTTGAGACACCAAAAGTGAAGCCTGTGTTTACCATAACTGATTCTAACCAGGGAAAGCAGATAAGGACTAAGAAGAACTTGAGTAATTCCAGTATGCCAGACCCTCACTGAATTACTGGAAGATGCTGAACAACTAACAATGGGACTTAACTTAAATCCAGCTCGGAATGAATTTAGGGATGTGTTCCTCCCTATTCGGGTGTAAACTTAAACCTTAGTTATAACCACCGTGATCTGACCCCTGTCCTTTAGACTTAAAGAAATTGAACCACAGAGAATTAAGTAAATTACCTACGATCCTAGTCTTTGCTGGAGCTGTTATTTGAAGTAAGGTCTATCTTTCAAAACCTGTGCCCCTAACTTCACATTATGTTGCCTCTGTGTCATTCCTCAACCAAAACACACAGCATTTCTGTGTGTTCAGTTCCAGTTACTGTAAAATAAGTTGGTCTCTGTCCTGTTTCGGTTACAGAGTAAACCAAATCAGTGATTTGTGTTCAGTAATGTTTCTAGTTGTTATTAATGTATTTTAGGAAAGAGCTCAGCTCCAAACTAGGAGCCCACTGGATTAATTACTGGAACCCTGAACCACAAATGCGTCAGTGGAGTGTGACCAAGATTGTGTAAGGGGCAAGATTTTAGTCTCTGGCTTATCAGTAGGTTGTTTTGTTTGTTTGGGTTTTTGTTTGTTTCGCAGAGGCCTAGAGTCAGGATTATGTTTGGTAGACACAAATGTATACACACTGATAACCAGAGCAGGAAAGACCATCTGCCACAACAGCTTGTGAAAAAGGAATAGTGCTTCAGTTTCAGCATTATTCTATCATTTTTTGGAACCTTGTTTGTGTGATTTTACACATTAAGAAACCCCCAAACAAAAATGTCAACCAAATTCCTGGTTGCAGTGTTTCACCTAATGTCTACTGAGTACCCACAATACCAATTTCTAGGTCTTTAGGATAGATTTTACAGCTTTGAAGAGCAACATCATCTACATCTATTCAATAAATCTTTCTCCAAGCTCCATTAATAAATTTCTCCAGCTCAATTAATACATGAGATGAAAAAATACTGCCTGTGTTCTCAACCAACCCTATCTGCCACATCTTCTGGGACTTCATATGTTAGAGCCATAACAATAGCAGAGAAAACACGAAATGTACTAATTATATGCCAAACACTGTATGAAGTGCTTTACATAGATGAACTCATTTAATCTTCATACTAACCCTAAGCACTAGAGACTATTATTATCTCTTGCTTTTACACACAGAGGAAATGAAGGGAGAAAGAGGTTATCTAACAGGGATCAGACCACACAGTTAATACACGACAGGGCGGCCCTTTAGTCTGTTCTCAGTAACCAGAACACTTCTGTTACAAGTCAATGGTGTCATTTCTATGCTCAAAACTCTCCAGTGGCCCCCTTTCTCATGCAATGGCCTATAAAGTCCTACACATCTACCTCCCAGCCTTCAGCTCACTTTCAACTCCGCTTTGCTCATGCTGCTTCAGCCTCTTTGTTCCCACCTCTGAGCACTTGCACCTGTTGCTTCATCGGCCCAGAACTTGCCAGATAATCTCCCAGGTCACTACCTCATCTCCTTTATGTCTTTATTCAAATGTCACTTTCTCAGTGAGGCCTTCCTGGATCATCTTGTTTAAAATTGCAACACAAGGGTGCCTGGGTGGCTCAGTTGGTGAAGCGTCTGACTTTGGCTCAGGTTGTAATCTCAGGGTGCTGGGATCGAGCCCTGCATTGGGCTCCCTCCTCAGCGGGGAGTCTGCTTGTCCCTCTCCCTCTGCCTCCTGTTTGTGCTCTCTCTCAAATAAACAAATAAAATCTTCAAAAATAAAATAAAATTGCAACGCATATGCACTTCACAGCTTATTTTTCTCCATGGCACTTACCTCCATATTTAGTGCTGTATAACTTACTAATTGTAAAATCATCTTCCCAACCTAGCATGTAAGTTCCTAGAGAATGAGGTTGTTTATGCAGCATTTAGAACAGTGCTTGGCACACAGTGGATGCTCAATAAGCATGTGTTGAAGAATGAGCAGATGTGGAATGAGAGAGGCTGGTCTGCAGAAAGAAAATGAAGACAATATGCAGAGAGGAGACAAAAGGGAGAGATTGCCCTGACTGCACCCTGTCCCTGTCTGAGCTCTGGTTCTCTTCCTACCCCAGCTTCTGTCAGACGCACCTGTGTCTGTTATAAAACCATCCCCATGCCCTCTGTTGAAGTTTGGAATAACCAGAGTTGCTTTTTGTTTCTTGCCATTAAAAGTCTCTCTTAGCTGAGATAGCACCCCATTTCTTCTTCCAGAAATGCCTTTTTATCCTTGTCTAAAAACTCAATCTCATTTTTTATTAAAGTCATCAGTCATGCTGCCCCTGACTGTCCCAGGCCATTATATGTGTTCTGTGAAAGGGATGTGTATGCAAAAGGACCACCAAAGGCCAAAGGAGTCATAAGACCAAAGAGAAAGGCTGACAAGTCTAGCTTGACAAGAAATGGCTTATTAGGGGGACAGAGTGTTTCTTTGGCTGACACAATACAAGTAGACTTGCATATGTCTCCTACCTCCTGGGCAGATCAAGGATGATATACCCCAAGGGTATACTTAAGGAAAGAATGGGGGGACCGGTGCTCAAGAAGGTTCAGGTCACAGAACAGTCATCATGGCAGATTTGTCCAAGACAGAATTAGTCTGGTTCATGAAACATGTAATTATTTACCAAAACATTTGTCCTTTGGGTGGGGATCACACTCTTCCTTTCAGTCCCCAGAATCTAAGGTAGTGCCTGGCACATGGTGAACACTGAATACACGGCTACTGAATAAACAAAGGAGTGGGGAGATCTAGGTAACATGGCACAGTCTAAATTGGGAAAGAGTGAATTTGTCGTGAGAATCTGCTCAGACACAAGTATCGAAGTAGATAATTCAACATTTAGATGGTGAAGACTATATGCAGACTATACATTTCTATGTGGAAAAAAGAAACAACATGAACACGAATTCCCCCGAATAAATTATTTGGTTTTATATGACCTATTGTCAATGGCAATGGCTTCCAAGGATATTACCAGGTAAGTTCTGCCAGAGGTCACTGAGCAGAGAGGCTCATAGACTCACCTAAAATGCTTGAATCACATGGTTTATTAAATCAATTTAAAAGATGAGAGAGGTGGTTCAAGATGGTGGCATAGGAAGACCCTGCACTCACCTTCTCCCATGGACACCCTGAATCTACACCTACATATAGAGAATTACTTCGGAAGAACTAATGTTGATTGAATAGCTTCTGGACAACAAATAGAGGGACCACATAGAGAAGGGTAGAAGAGACAGAGACATGGTGACGATGGGACCCCACCACCAAAGCAACAACCTGCAGCAGGGAGTAATATCACTGAGGAACCCACATGTGGATTTCCTCATCCCTGGGGCACAGCAAAAAAGCCAGCAGTTTGGGCGCTTGGGTGGCTTAGTTGGTTAAGTGTCTGCCTTTGGCTCTAGTCATGATCCCAGGGTCCCAGGATCAAGCCCCACATCAGGCTCCCCTCTCTCCCTCTTCCTCTGCCCTTCCCCTCCTCCCTGTGCCTGTACTCGCACTCTCTCCCACACTCTCTCTCTCAAATAAATAAAATCTAAAAAAAGAACCAGCAGTTTAAAGGCAACTAAACTATTAAGTAAAGGAAATCCATTTATTAACCCTAGAGTGTCTACCAAATGGTGGAAGAACTACTGGAACTCCCTGGGGTTGGAGGTGCCAGTGAGAGCCATGGTTTACATTCCCCCTCCACCTGGATAGCACAGAAGGGAGCAGAGTCCAGGTGCTCTAGCCAGCCTGCTTGGGCTCTCCAGTGAGCCCTGGACTCCTAACACACCAACTCCAGCTGTCCACCAAGGTGGTCCCAGCACAGGGTGCTCTGGGACCCCACAGGCCTGCACCTGACTCAGCATTTCACCAGGAATGCCCTGATATCTCATGCACTGGGACTCTCCCAACCAGCACCCACCCCAGCTCAGCCATCCACTACAGCAACCCCAGCACAGGGAGGGGGTGGCACAGAGCATCCCAGGATTCCCAACCCTTGCCAGATCCAGCTCCAGCCATCCACTACAGCAACCCCAGCACAGAACACTTTGGGATCCTCTGTTGCATACCTGTTCCAGGTCCAGCAATCCTGCCAGTGCAGTCTACACTCACTATAGCTCCAGCTGTCCTGCCAGGGTAGCAGCGACACAGAGTGCCCCAGGATCCCCTGGCCTGCACCTGCTCCAGCCAAAGCCACCAGGCACATGCAGCCTACAGAGGGGACACTGCTACACACAAAGCCACTCCTTCAAGACCAAGATAAGGAGCTGTTTTGCCTAATTCATAGAAACACAGAAAGTCAAACAAAATGAGACAGAAGAAAATGTTCCAATAAAAGAGGATAAAACCCCCAAAGGGGAAAACCCTCATGAAATAGAGATAATTTACCTAATAAAGAGTTCAAAGTAATGGTCATAAAGATGCTCACTGAACTTGGGAGAAGACTGGAGGAACACAGTGAAAATGTCAACAAAGATAAAATATGGGAAAGAACCAGAGAAGTCACAGAACTGAAGGTTACAATAACAGAACTGAAAAATACACTATAGGGAATCAACAGCAAATTAGAAGATGCAGATCAGCAATCCGGAAGACAGAATAATGGAAATCACCCAATCAGAACTGCAGAAAGAAAAGAATTTTTAAAAATGAGAATAAGGGACCTCTGGGACAACATCACATGGACTAACATTCACATTATAGTGGTCCCAGAAAAAGGAGAGAGGAGTAGAAACTAATTTGAAGAAATAATGGTTGAAAATTTCCCTAACACTTGGGGAACTAACACCAAGGTAGAGGAATCTCAGAGAGTCCCAAACAAGATGAACCCAAAAGAGATCCATGCCAGGATATATTATAATTAAAATGGCAAAACGCTAAAGAGAAAATCTTAAAAGCAACAAGAGAAAAACAAAGAGTCACATACAAAGAAAACCTATATGAGGCTATCAGCTGCTTTTTCAGCAGAAACTTTGCAGGCCAGAAGAATGTGGCATGATATATTCAAAGTGTTAAAAGGAAAAAAACAAACAAACAAACAAAAACCCTACAACCAAGAATACTCTATCCCGCAAGATTATCATTCAGAACTGAAGGAGAGAGAGAGTTTCCCAGACAAGCAAAAGCTAAAGGAGTTCATCACCACTAAACTGGTGTTACAAGAAATGTTAAAGGGTCTTCTTTAAGTGGAAAAGTAGTGGTCGTAACTAGAAGTAAGAAAATATATGAGTGAAAACAATCTCACTGATAATGGTAAATATATAGTAAAGGCAGTAAATCAGCCACTTAAAAAGTAAGAAGGTTAAAAGAAAAAAATAGTAAAATCAACTATAACCACAAGAGTTAAGGGATACACAAAATAAAAAGATGTAAAATAAGGCATCAAAAACATAAAACGGGTGAGGGGAGTAAAAATTTAGTGCTTTTAGAATGTGTTAGAACTTATCAGCTTAAAATAGATATATATATATATCAGTATCTATATTTTTATATATGTATATATCAATATATAAGAATTTCATAGTAACCACAAACCAAAAACCTGATACACAAAAAATAAAGAGAAAGGAACCCAAACATAACACTAAAGAAAACCATCAAACCACAAAAGCAGTAAGATAACAAAGGAACAGAGAACATGGGGAAAAAAACAATTGACAAAATAGCACTCGTATCAATATTTATTTTCATTAATTACTTTAAATGTAAATGGTCTAAATACTAAATATTGAAGGAGAACAAAATTGGAGAACTGATGCTACACAACCTCAAGACTTACTTTCCTACTGTAATCAGGACACTAAGGTGTTTGCAAAACAAAACAAAACAACAAACCCACAAGAGATCATTGGAACAGAATAGAGAGCCCAGAAAAAGACCACCATAGATACAGATGACTCTTAAACAGCGCATTAGGGATGCCGACCCTCCACGCAGTCAAAAATCTGTGTATTAACTTTAAGACATTTTATTTATTTATTCATGAAAGACAGAGAGAGAGAGAGAGGCAGAGGGAGAAGCAGGCTCCCAAGGAGCAGGGAGCCCGACGCGGGACTCAATCCCAGGACCCTGGGATCATGACCTGAGCCGAAGGCAGACGCTTAACCATCTGAGCCACCCAGGCGCCCTGCGTACTAATGACTCCCCTCAAAGTTAGCTAAAAGTCTACTACTGACCAGAAGCCTTATTGATAAGTTGATTACACATATTTTGTAATGTGTGTTGTATACTGTGTTCTTACAATAAAGTAACCTAGAGAAAACGTTAAGAAAATCATGAGAAAATATTTACAATACTGTACTGTATTAATATAGAAAAAAATCTGTAAGTGGACCCATACAGTTCAAACCCATGTTGTCCAAGGGTCAACTGTACAGTCAACTGATCTTTGACGAAGGAACAGAGGCAATAAAACAAAGCAAAGATACTCTCTTCAACAAATGGTGCTGGAACAACTGAATATCCTCATGCAAAAAAAAAAAAAGTATCTGGACACAGAGCTATAACACCTATCACAAAAATTAACTCAGAATGGATCATAGACCTAAATGTAAAATGCAAAACTAGAAAACTCCTGCAAAGAAACCTAAGAGAAAACGGAGATATTTGGATATAATGAAGCCTTTCGAGACAGATCAATCACATGACCCATGAAAGAAATAATTGACAAGCTAGACTTCATTAAAATTAAAAACTTCTGCAAAAGATATTATCAAGAGAATGAGAAGACAAGCCACAGACAGGAAAAGAAAATATTTGTAAAAGACATCTGATAAAGGACTGCTATCGAAAATACAAAGAGGGCGCCTGGGTGGCTCAGTTGGTTGAGGGACTGCCTTCGGCTCAGGTCATGATCCTGGAGTCCTGGGATCAAGTCCCGCATTGGGCTCCCTGCTCAGCAGGGGTCTGCTTCGCCCTCTGGACCTCCCCCCTCTCGTGCTCTCTCTCTCAAATAAATAACTTAAAAAAAAAAAATACGAAGAACTCTTAAAGCTCAATAGTAAGAAAACAATTTTATTAAAAAACAAGCCAGATACCTTGACACCTCACCAAAGATAGAGAGATGGCACATAAGCATATGAAAAGATGTCCTCCAGTAGGTGAAGGGTAAAAACTGTGGTACATATAGACAATGGAATACTGTTGAGCATTAAAAAGAAAACAAGCCATTGAGCCATGAAGACACAGAAGAAACTTAAATGCAGGTTACGAGGGAAAGAAGCCACAACACTGAAACAGCTACAATACTCTGATTCTAACATGTACATTCTGGAAAAGGTGAAACTATGGAGGCAATAAAAAGATCAGTGATTATGGGAAGTTGGGTAGGGGAGATATGAATAGGCAGAACACAAGAGTTGTTTCAGGGCAGTGGAAATATTCTGTGGATTGTATTAATATGTCATTACACATTTGTCCCCTACAGTGTACAACACCAAGAGTGATCCCTAAGGTAAATTATGAACTTTGGATTATGATACATTGATGTAGGTTCATCCTTCGTAAAAAGTGTACCATTCTTAGGAGTGATGTTGATCATGGGGGAGGCTATGCATGTGTAGAGGCAGGGGATATATGGGACATCTCTGTGCATTCCTCTCAGTTTTGTTATAAACCTCAAACTGCTCTAAAAAATATTAAACAAAAACTTAACAAAAAACCCCAAACCATGTGCATCTTTGCTTGTAGGCCTTAAGTTAACAAAGAGGTGGACTGACATGTCGGGACACAGTATTTGACTCATTTCCTAGATGATTTCCTTCCTGTGAAGAGGGAGTGGCAATTCCAGCGTCCAAATGTTAGAGGTCTCAATTTGCCTGAACAGGAGGGATTCCCTGTTGGCCTCAGGTATTTGACATCCAGTCAGCTAATTCAAATCTACGAATCCTCTATTAAGGTGTCTTTTCAAAACACCCAGGAAATCTACTGAGGAATAAAATGAGATGACAAGATTATAATCAACAGGCTGAATTTAAGGCTATCTTTGTTAGATTAACTAAGTGAATTTTTGTTGGCCTGAAACAGATGAAAAAAACCTTGGAGGGCACCTGGGTGGCTCAGTCGTTAAGCATCTGCCTTCAGCTCAGGTGATGATCCCAGGGTCCTGGGATCGAGCCCCGCATCGGGCTCCCTGCTCCGCAGGAAGCCTTCTTCTCCTTCTCCCACTCCCCCACTTGTGTTCCCTCTCTTTGCTGTGTCTCTGTCAAATAAATAAATAAATAAAATCTTTAAAAAAAACAAAAACAAGACAAAAAAAACTGTATATTTTAGGGGCACCTGGGTGGCTCAGTCGTTAAGCGTCTGCCTTCGGCTCAGGTCATGATCTCAGGGTCCTGGGATAGAGCCCCACACCGGCCTCCCTGCTCAGTGGGAAGCCTGCTTCTCCCTCCCACTACTCGTGCTTGCTTGCTAAGTGAATAAATAAAATCTTTAAACAAAAAACAAAACTGTGTATATTTTAAACTACAATATTTTGAAAAGATCTTTATTTGCTTTATACAATAGTAAAAATCAATATTACACATTAACATAGTATATATCACCATGATATATAATAAAATGTTGACTACCAAAAATAGTTTCACCACTGTTAAAAAAAAAATAAACACATAAAAGTGTTGTTTTTTTTCAAGCTGTACATTTTCTCCAAAAGAAGAAATTTCTAGCTTTTACTTGGGGGGGAGGGGAAGGGTACATCTGAAATGATTCCATCTAAGAAGTTCTCATAAGAGAAATGTGGGATTCACTGTGTCATTCATATTTTCTTCTTTTTTCTCTTTTTTTCCAACATTTCTACCATTTTCCTCTTCTTGGTTGACACCGGGGTATTTCCTTTCGTTGGCTTATTACTATCACCAGTTAAATCACATTTCTTTGCGTTAGGTATGGACTGCCTTTCTTCTTCCTGCACTACATTGCCAGCTTCCTTTTTGTTGATTTTGGACTGTTCTTTACTCACTAAAACACAAGAGACAGTACATTTAAAGACCGCCTTTCCCCTCTTGAAATAAAACACGGCTGACAATAAAGTGAAGTTACCGAATCTCCTCCATTTCAACAATTCAAGAGCTAACAAATTTTCTAAAAATGATGACTTTCACTTACCAGGAGAAGACTCTGCAGCTGAAGGCAGGCTTTCTTGTGTGTCTGTCACTCTGTCTAGCCACACTCCAAGACATGTCAGTCTGGCATTAGTTTTTACTTCACAGAGTAAAGATGGGGGAACTTTCTAAACAGAAGAAAAATTGATGATAACATAGAGGAATTTTCAATAATTTCTTTTTCCTTAATCAAGTGAACTTATTATTTTTTTAAGAATTTTTTTTTTAAAGATTTTATTTATTTATTTGACAGAGAGAGACACAGCGAGAGAAGGAACACAAGCAGCGGGGGTGGGAGAGGGAGAAGCAGGCTTCCCGCTGAGCAGGAAGCCCGATGCGGGGCTGGATCCCAGGACCCTGGGATCATGACCTGAGCCAAAGGCAGACGCTTAACGACTGAGCCACCCGGGCGCCCCAAGATTTTATTTTTTTAAGTAACCTCTACACCCAACGTGGGGCTTGAACTTACAACCCCAAGATCAAAAGTTGCATACTTTTCTGACTGAGTCAGGCAGTTGGAATTTTAAGTTTTTGATTTAAAAGTTATATTATTTTCTTGAGAATAAAACATGCTGCTTAGAAGACATCTATTATCTTGATTCATGTTTGGTTTGACTATGTCCTTCACAGAACTTGTTTCTGAGTATTCAGAAACTGTAAATTCACTAAGGTAAAGGACCATGTCTTGTTCATTTCTAGGTTTTAACAGAGAACCTTGCACAGACACTCAACAAACCACATTCACAAAATTGTCTATAAAGAGACAATCAAGAATAATAAACCAAGAGGGTCTGTAAGAGTGAGACTACTGAAGGGAATTTAATTTTCCAATTATCTGGTTCAAAACTATTGTTAGTTCCATTATCAATCAGTAATTTTCTCAAATTTTTAGTAATGGCAGTAACATTACTAAATGTAACAAAATCTTACAGAGAACATCGACACAAACAAAAGAGAAGAAAGCAGCACTTTTCTGATTGAAAAAGCAGGAGTTCTGGGACCCTGCCAGCTCAGACTCACCAATACCAACCCCCAAGGTAGCTCTTGGAAGCCTAACTTTAAAAACTACGAATATCAACCACGCATGGAAGAGACTTTTAAGTTTATTTAGATTTCTGCCTTGAAAAACAGTCCACCTTCCTTAACTCAAAGCAATACTGGTAGTAAGACTTGCATTAAAGTACATTTATATTGTGTTAAGACACTGACCTTATCCTGCTTAAGCTTCCACATTTTGATGAAACCATCACTCGATGCTGTAATAACAACATGATGCTCTGGAACTTCAAAACTGAACATGTCTTTTATCCTAGAATAGAAATATGAACACCATAAAGGCTCCTTTTTCCCAGATAGTTTGATGTCGTCATAAAGCTTCTATGCACATAGTCTCTTGATTTTTCAATGTTCCAAGTGCTTCCAAACTGCTTAAGGAGCAGTGCTAAAATCTAACTATGCTTCACATTCCCATGAGTGGGTCCTTTTCAGGGTCCAAATTCCAAGATAAAAATGGACTATCAACCATTACTATCACCACTGTTGTTCAACATAGTACTAGAAGTCCTAGCCTCAGCAATCAGACAACAAAAAGAAAAAAAAGGCATCTGAATCGGCAAAGAAGTCAAATTCTCGCTCTTAGCAGATGACGTGATACTCTATGTGGAAAATCCAAAAGACTCCACCCCAAAATTGCTAGAACTCATATAGGAATTCAGCAAAGGGGAAGGATATAAAATCAATGCACAGAAATCAGTTGCATTCCTACACATTAACAATGAAACAGAAGAAAAAGAAATTAAGGAGCTGGTCCCATTTACAACTGCACCCAAAACCATTAGGATACCTAGGAATAAACCTAATCAAAGAGGCAAAGGATCTGTATTCAGAAAACTATAGAACACTCATGAAAGAAATTGAGAAAGACACAAAGAAATGGAAAAACGTTCCACGCTCATGGATTGGTAGAACAAAATATTGCTAAAATGTCTATGCTACCTAGAGGCGTCTGGGTGACTCAGTTGATTAAGCATCTGCCTTCAGCTCAGGTCATGATCCCAGGGTCCTGGGATCGAGCCCCACATTGGGAGCCTATTTCTCCCTCTCACTCTGCCTGCCGCTCCCCACTTGTGCTCACACTCTCTCTGTCAAATAAATAAAATCTTAAACAAACAAAAAACCCCTATGCTACCCAGAGCAATCTACACATTCAATGCAATCCCTATCAAAATAACCTTCTTCACAGAGTTGGAACAAATAATCCTAAAATTTGTATGGAATCAGAAGAGACACCAAATAGCCAAAGGAATGTTGAAAAAGAAAACCAAAGCTGGTGGCATCAATCACAATTCCAGACTTCAAGCTCTATTACAAAGCTGTAATCATCAAGACAGTATGGTACTGGCATAAAAACAGACACAAAGATCAATGGAACAGAATAGAAAACCAAGAAATGGACCCTGAACTCTACGGTCAACTAATCTTCGACAAAGCAGGAAAGAATATCAGTGGAAAAAAGACAGTCTCTTCGACAAATGGTGTTGGAAAAATTGGACAGCCACACGCAGAAGAATGAACCTGGACCATTCTTATAGCATACACAAAAATAGACTCAAAATGGATAAAAGACCTAAATGTGAGATAGGAATCTATCAAAATCCTAGAGGAGAACACAGGCAGCAACCTCTTCAACCTTGGCCACAGCAGCTTCTTGCTAGACACGTCTCCAAAGGCAAGGGAAACAAGGGCAAAAATGAACTATTGGGACTTCATCAATATAAAAAGCTTTTGCACAGCAAAGGAAATAGTCAACAAAGCCCAAAGACAACCGACAGAATGGAAGAAGATATTTGCAAATGACAAATCGGATAAAGGTCTAATATTCAAAATCTATAAAGAACTTATCAAACTCAACACCCAAGGAACAAATAATCCAATCAAGAAATGGGCAGAAGACTTGAACAGACATTGCTCCAAAGATATCCAAATGGCCAAGAGACACATGAAAAAATGCTCCACATCACCTGTCATCAGGGAAATACAAATCAAAACCACAATGTGATACCACCTCACACCAGTCAGAATTGCTAAAATTAACAAGTCAGGAAATGACAGATGTTGGTGAGGACATAGAGAAAGGGGAACCCTCCTACCCTCCTGTTGGTGGGAATGCAAGCTGGCACAGCCACTCTGGAAAACAGTATGGAGGTTCCTGAAAAAGTTGAAAACTGAGCTACCCTACGACCCAGCAATTGCACTACTGGGTGTTTACCCCAAAGATACAAATGTAGTGATCTGAGGGGGCACCTACACCCCAACGTTTATAGCAGCAATGTCCACAATAGCCAAGCTATGGAAAGAGCCCAGATGTCCATCCACAGATGAATGGATAAAGAAGATGTGGTATATATAATATACAATGGAATATTACGCAGCCATCAAAAAACTGAAATCTTGCCATTTGCAACGACATGGATGGAACTAGAGAGTATTATGGTAAGCGAAATAAGTCAATCAGAGAAAGACAATTATCATATGCTCTCACTGATATGTGGAATTTAAGAAATAAGGCAGAGGATCATAGGGGAAGAGGAAAAAACGAAACAAGATGAAACGAGACAGGGAGATAAACCATAAGAAACTCTTAAGCATAGGAAACAAACTGAGGGTTGCTGCAGGGGAGGGGGGTAACTGGGTGATGCACATTACGGAGGGCACGTGATGTAATGAGCACTGAGTGTTATAGAAGACTGATGAATCACAGGCCTGTACCTCTGAAACCAGTAATACATTAGATGTTAATTAACTGAATTTAAATTAAAAAAAAGTCAAAAAGATGATCATGATAACTATAATTAAGTTATCATAAAGGAAATGAAAATACTTAAGTCCCTAATCTCAAGAGACTCCAAGTTCAGGATGAAGAGACAAATAGAACAACAGAGATGAACCATGGCTTCCGCCTACACACCCATCTCTCTCACCTCCAGTGCCACCACCCTCGTCCAAGCTACTGCCGTTGTTCTTCTAGACTACCGAGTAGCCTAAGTGGCTAAAATTATGAATCAAATCATGTTACTCCCAGGCTTAAAATCCTACAAAACAGGATCCTTCTAAAAATAACACAGGACAGGAGGAAGGGGCTGGGGACGTATATAAAGCAAGTCTGGCTATAAACGGACAACTGCTGAAGCTGGGTGGTGGGTCTATGGGGGTTGCTTCCTTAAACTGGTCTGTATGCCTTTAAATTTTTCCATAGTAAGAAATAAACAAAACAAAATCTACAAAGGCCCTCGGTATAAAATCTAAACTCCTTACCAGTTTACAAGGCCATGCACCGTTTGGCTCACTCCGCACAAAGCTCTTTCATCTGTTGCTAAAATATACCCAGCTCCTTCCTCCCTCAGGTGCACTATGCCTGCCGTTCTCTCCTCTCTTTAGAAACAGCTGTCTTCATCTGTGAAGTGCCACCCTCCCCCTTCCCCGATCATACTAAGTTACCACTGTCATTCTCAAGGCACCCCTTTCTGTTTCCTTCCTGTTATAATTATCTGCTTACATGTTTATCATCTGTCTGTTATTCCACTAACAAGAAACACAAATGCAAGCCCTTGTCTTTTTTGTTCATCATTTAAAAACTTAGTGCAGTTCTTAATGGATTCTCATGAATACCTGTTAAATGAATGGATGAACGGCAAAATATAGGAAGTGTTATCTTAAGTGTTCCAGTTTTACTAGTACATTTGAAATGGTCTTCAATGAACACTTCCCAATGCAGGAAAAAAACAGGGCCTGTACACTGGTAATACTCAGACTAGTCAGAGAGAATTATTTAGAAAATAAAAACTAGGACTTATGGAAGACATAGAACATGCAAATGAGGCATATTAAAGTATAACTGTACATTATCACCTTTTCCAAACTAGTAAAGAAAGCAGAGGCAGATAGAACTGGATTTGGGTCCCAGTTCCCTCACCCAACAGTGGGGTAATCTTGGCCAAGTCACTTGGCCGTTTACTCTGAGAATCAGTGTCTATCCCTAGAAGTACAGTGAGCAGTAACAGGTTAAGAAAGACTGGCACAAAACAGAAGTCAATACTGTCACATATTTCTCCTGTAGGAAAAATAACTAGTGTACAAAGAGGGAAGAAGTGGACAAGGGGCATAGAGTGAAAGGACAAGAGAGGTCCTGGCAAAGCTCGATTGTTTAATTTCTTTGTTCCTCGTCAAATTTGGTTGATTTCAGGCCCCAAGTTTAATAGTATTACTGGACAAATATCTTGTGCAATCACTAGCCCTGATGCCAACTTCCCCACTTTTGCACTACTTAAGGCCAAGAAGACATTTCCACCATCCTCGCACACTCCAGAAATCATATATATGTGGAAATGTCTATCTCTGCAGTTGTTCATGAGAAAACATGTACCCTGCTTTATGAAACTACTGCATACGTAACATTTATTGAAGACTCTACACATACATACACACAGAGACTGGCAAAAAAAAAAAAGTACCTGTTTTCATGAGCTTTAAATTCACAGAGGCATGTTAGTGAATCACAGTCAAAAAACCTTACAACTTCTTCATCTCCAGCCACTGCAAGGACAGACTCCTAGCAGAGAGAAAAAGAATACCCAGAATGTCATCAACAAATCCAACCATCACCATAGGCACTAAGATTCCACCACTGATTTCTGGTCACTTACTGAAAGAAACGTAACAGAAGATATTCTCTTTTCATTTGTGATGGTGCCACACACAGATGCAGTGTCAAGTTGATAGACATCTATTTTATTCAGTATGACAACTATGTATTTCTCTCCTCTTGGGGACCATTCCACTATGTGAGCATCTGTAAGTTAAAAACACAAAGCTTTATTTCATAAATAAAAAATGAAATGATTAGAGTAGTAATAAAAAGAACAAATAGTTGCACCATGCATTTTCACATCCAAGACCCTATTTAACCTTCACAACGAACTTTTGGTACATATTTTGCAAGTTAAGTTTTAGAAAACAAACTGGATTCAAAAGCATCATTAAGTCATAGACCTGGTAGGTGACACAGTCATGATAAGAATTCCAATCTAAAATGGGAAAGGAAGGGGGTACCTGGGTGGCTCAGTCAGTTAAGTGTCTGCCTTCGACTAAGGTTATGATCCCTGAGTCCTGGGATCAAGCCCCACATCGGGCTCCCTGCTGAGCAGGGAGCCTGCTTCTCCCTCTCCCTCTGCCAGCCACTCCCCCGGCTTGTGCTCTCTCAAATAAATGATCTTTAAAATTAAATAAATAAAATAAAAATGGGAAAATAACCTAAATCATTGCCCTAGGAGGTAACCACCATCATGCAGAGAAATAAAGGTGTATATGTATGTATATATATTCATATTCCATCAAGTTATAAAAAACATTTCAAATAAAAGTACTCACTTTGTTTTATATTTTTTATGAATGCTGATCTTCCTTCTACAAGATTCCACGTTCTGCAAAACACAGGAAGCTCACTTATGGCATGATCTCTAACTTTTACTAGGTGTAAAGGTAAGCATAATGAAGACCTACTCAAAGAACAATTTACTACAACAGGCAGCTAGTTAGAATGATCATGTTTCTTACAGCAACACTGGAAATATTTACTATCAAGCAAGATCAACTCATCCATTCCTAGACCCCTTTCACATACTTAAAATGTTTAATATATTCTCCAAATATTTCACTTCCTAAAACATTTGCTTTTAGGACCACCATCCTCTTCACTTCACAGTTTATAATGACTAGGATGTACGGTGTACATGTGAACGCAAAGCTTGTCATTTTTTCTCTACCACTGTGAAAGGTTCACTAGCTTTCCATCTTCTCTTGTACTGCAATACCTTTAAATAGCTGACAGCCATGAGATGAGACAGAAAATGAATCTAATTATTATACTAAAATATACCCTGATGGTAGCTTCCTGTTGTCCCTGGAGAACAAAGACCACAACTTAGAAAAGATGCTCTCAGCATTAACGACTTGCCTTAACGTCTTATCCGTACCCACGGACAGGGCCAACTTGCCGGACGGGTGAATGGAAAGGAAGGTCACATGTCCTCTAAAAGGAAACCAACAGTTAGCCCCCAACTTGACTAACACCTAGAGACCGCCAACAGGAAAGGGCTACACTCACTTGTGAGCTTTAATGGACTTCAGGCACTCCCATTTCTTTGCATCCCACACACAAATGAGTCCATCTTCTGCCCCACTGATTAAGTGCCTGTTGCCGTAGAATTTTAGGCAAGTTATTGTGCCTGTGGAAAAACCAAGATAGGCAAACTTAATATTCATTTTGAATGCAAACTCCATTTCTGGTTTGAAGGTTATGCTGTGGCAAGTAAACATCTAAGGTCTTAGTATTACTGAAATATACCTTAAAGTCTTAGGTGAAGAGATTCATTTTTTTCACATTAGAACACATTAGAACATACAGTTTCAGGGCTATGCAAATATTTTCAGCAGAATTTCTCTAGTTGTAGACACAGAGCTAATCAGTTCACTTTCTGGCTCTGTATCTCCACAATCATAAATTTAGGAGATGGCTGGCTAGGATTGTTTGAGTAGAAGTCAAACAAAACCAACCAGAAAACCAGCTAATCTGGGGAACAAACCAAGATGTACAGCCATATGACTTCTACTTTCGAAACTGAGTTAGTGACCCAATCACCCACAATCCAATTATTATCACTCCAGACCTGCTTTTGATTTGTACACAGTTCTCATTCACCGTCATAAGAATTTATTAGAGGGGCACCTGGCTGGCTCGGTTAGTAGAGCATATGACTCTTGATCTCGGGGTTGCAAGTTCAAGCCCCACACTGGGTGTAGAGATTACTTAAAAATAAAATTTAAAAAAAACTTAATTTAAAAAAATTTAAAATCTTTAAAAATTTATTAGAACAATTTTATAATTTGTTCCACTATTCAACTATGCCCTCTGTAATCTCCCTTCCGTGGTTCACAAATTTTCCTGTATCTTTTCAGCTTCACAAAACGCTCCATGAGGAACCCTCCTACACTGTTGGTGGGAACGCAAGCTGGTGCAACCACTCTGGAAAACAGTATGGAGGTTACTCAAACAGTTGAAAATAGAGCTACCATACAATCCAGCAATTGCACCACTGGGTATTTACCACAGATACAAATGTAGGGATCCAAAGGGGTACGTGCACCCCAGTGTTTATAGCAGCAATGTCCACAATAGCCAAACTGTGGAAAGAGCCAAGATGTCCATCGACAGATGAATGGATAAAGAAGATGTGGTATATATACACAATGGAATATTATGCAGCCATCAAAAGGAATGAGATCTTGCCATTTGCAACGACGTGGATGGAACTGGAGGGTGTTATGCTGAGTGAAATAAGTCAATCAGAGAAAGACAAGTATCATATGACCTCACTGATATGAGGAATTCTTAATCTCAGGAAACAAACTGAGGGTTGCTGGAGTGATGGGGGGTGGGAGGGATGGGGTGGCTGGGTGATAGACATTGGGGAGGGTATGTGCTATGGTGAGAGCTGTGAATTGTGCAAGACTGTTGAATCACAGATCTGTACCTCTGAAACAAATAATGCAACATTTGTTAAGAAAAAAGAAAAAGAAGAAGATAGCAGGAGGGCAAGAATGAAAGGGAGTAAGTCGGAGGGGGAGATGAACCATAAGAGACTATGGACTCTGAGAAACAAACTGGGGGTTCTAGAGGGGAGGAGGGTGGGGGGATGGGTTAGCCTGGTGATGGGTATTAAAGAGGGCACATTCTGCGTTGAGCACTGGGTGTTATGCACAAACAATGAATCATGGAACACTACATCAAGAACTAATGATGTATGGTGATTGACATAACAATAAAAAAATTAAAAAAAAAAAACCATTCCACTCCCCTCTGCCCAAACTAAAGCCTGAATCTCCCATGAATTTCTCCCACAGCTCCTGGGATTGGGAGACATACATATTCACTGTCCTCAAATATAAACCTCGCTGTAAGGAGGTAAGGTGATAGAAGAACCCAGCATTCTTTTAACTCCCAAAAGCAATGCACATCATTATACATTTACCCTCAAGTAAAATTCCCTATCCTTTGAAGTCTGTCACCCAACTTAACTGCCCTATAGCTCAGTGATCAAAAGACTACTGCCTGTAAGCCACACCTGGTTGGTGGCCTGTTTTCATAAATGCAGTTTTACTAGAACACAGACTCCCTTGTTCAGTTCCAAAATGTCTATGGCTGTTTTTACACCACAAAAGCAGAGCTGAGTAATCAAAACCGAAAACATACAGACATAAAGCCTAAATGTTTACTATTTTGTCCTTTTCAGAATAAGGGTATGAACCCTGGGGTCACTGCTGTTCACCTGCCACGTCCTACTCAACCCTTTACATTGTCCTTTATATTGAAAGAGTCAAAGATCTTTGATTAATAACTTTGTCCCAAAAAGCACTAATAATATATGGGGTTACATACGACTTTATCAAAGTGGGAGTCTTTAGCCGTCTTTACCCATTTTCCTCTTTTCTATTATCCTATTTCCTACTCTGGAAAATAGCTTATTTTTACCAACGGTTAGAAAAACAGGAGTTAGGGGCACCTGGGTGGCTTAGTCAGTTAAGCATCTGCCTTCAGCTCAGGTCATGATATCAGGGTCTGGGACTGAGGCCCACATCGGGCTCCCTGCTTGGGGCGGTGGGGGGGAGTCTGCTTCTCCCTTTCCCTCTGCCCCCCCCACCTCACGTGCTAATAAATAAAAAAAAATCTTGAAAAAACCCAAACAAACAGGAGTTAAACAAGGAATAAA
The DNA here is from genome assembly GCF_003265705.2 of Callorhinus ursinus. Classification (NCBI taxonomy): domain Eukaryota; kingdom Metazoa; phylum Chordata; class Mammalia; order Carnivora; family Otariidae; genus Callorhinus; species Callorhinus ursinus. The sequence goes on along the minus strand of NW_027397088.1, from coordinate 11,452,474 downwards.
GGAAATCAGGAACCATACTTCATCCCCATCCAAACTCCTTCTCAGTCAGTCCTTTTCCTGTTGGGGAACACCTGAACCAGTGGCTCTAGGCAGACCATATTTGTTTAACTTATTTCTTCCATGACCAAGGGAAAGAGAAGACTTTCTTGCATGAACTGGGATCAGGAGACAGAATGGAAAAGGAATATATGCTGAATTCACTCAAAGCCTAGCTTCTGTTGAAAAGGAAAATGCTTGTCAAAGTAGCTAAGGACCTAAAAAAGACACTGACCACTCCAAATTTACTGCTAGAACAAATGCATAGTGGTCTCATCTGCCTTTAACTGCAGGAAACCAACATCCTTAGCAGAGTGTCCCTGGGAAAATACAATAAAAATACCATAATGTTCAATACTGGAAAAAAAACTCACCTATTTAGTCTCCCTACTTGTTGATCCTACCACTATCCTGGACAACTCACTATCACTGTAGAAAACCCAGTCATGACTTGAGAATCACCAGTCCCGACCTCAACTCTAGTGGCCTTTGCCTCTCTGGTTTAGTCCCTCATACCTACACCCCAGACACAGTTACCACCTAGAGCTGCTCCACATTACAACTCTTGAACTCTTAAGGGCCGCACCCCTGCCCACAACCTCACCACTCACCAGCCCATTCATGCCCCCTTCATTCACAGTCCATCTGCTCTTTTATTTCAGAGATCTGTAGACTCTTCACACCCCATTTTCTCTAGACCAACAACCTCTTCTTTCACCAAAATCCTGAATTCCTTTGTATATCAATCCACCTATTGCACATACCAAGTAGCTTTCTGCTCCCCATAAAAATGCCAGTAGCTTACTGCAAACGCATGTTAACTCGATCCAGAGCCTCCAACTTCAATCAGGCAGACTCTCATCAGTCTTTTGCTTGTTCTTGGTCAGCATCTCTCTCATATCCCGGATGCCAGCACTTTCCTCAAGCCCGCACAGCCCCTCCCTCCCATTCAATCCCTAACCTCTTCTTCTCAAGGACCACCCAGGACCCAGCCCATCTACTTCTCCAGTCACCCAACCTCTGTTTTAACCTCCTCATAATACCGACTTGGTTAGTTCTCTATGCACACAGCAGTTAAAAAGATGGGCTCTAGACCTAGGTTTGAGTCTAGTTCCATTGTTTTGTAACTGTGGGTATGTCAACTTAACATCATTGAATCTCAGTTTTCTCTTCTACGAACTGAAGGTACAAGTGTAGTTTCTTGGCACACTGCTGGGCACGTGGTACTCCCTCAATAAAGTTAGCTATCAACATGAGGCTGTTCCTGTGCTCCTCATGCTTCCTGCTCTGCCTGGAATGCCCTTTCTCCTGCCTAGCTAACAAGTGGTACTCCTCTTTTAAGACAATTCAGTCAGATGTCATTTTGGGGAAGTTGTCAGTGAAAAGTCACTTCCTCCCACTGCCCCCAGAGTGAGTGAAGTGCCTCCCTTCTGTCTCCCAATATGGACTATGAAGAACTTAAGGATAAAAAAAAAAAAAAAAAAAAAAACCACACTTTTCTCATTTCTGTATTCCCTAGCACAGAACCTGCTACATAATAGACACCTAATGAATTGTTCAACTGAAGTCAAATTGTAAAGTAATGATACTTCAACGTTATCTTAAAGGATATAATGTTCTCACCATTGTGATGCACTAGAGCCCCATGGTCTATCTTCTTTTTCATGTCATATATGTGAATTGTTTCATCTTTGCTCCCAGTGACTACAAAACGACTATTTACAGCCACCGCTGACAAGGAGGCAGTGTGGGCATGGTGAGTGAAGTCAGCCACAGGAGTCCATTTTTGCTGAAGAGTAAAACACACAATCAATGTCACAATCATATCACAGTTTTCTAGAAACACATAAGCAGTTCCACAACTCATGAAAACTACCAGTAGATACTTACGAACGGAGAAAAAATTATGCAATGACAGCAGATTAAGAAAAACAAAGAACCTGAGAAAGAAGGCAGGCAGCAAGGAAATCAGAAGGCAATGCTGGGTATCATGACCCCAAAACAATTATGGAGACAGACTACTTTAAGGTCCTATCCAAATCCTTAACTGCTTAATATTTACTTTTATGTGAGACTTGCATACCTAATTCATTCATTCAAATGTTCAGATTTTGAATTGAATTTATTCATTCAAATACTAAATGACTACTATGTGCTTGGCACCATTTTAGACAGTTGATACATAGCAGTGAAGAAAAGAAAGTCCTTATTCTAATAGAACTGCCACCCCTGTGGGAGAGACAAACAGTAAACAAATATGTCACAGATGAGTACAATGACAAGTCTTTTTTTTAAGATTTTATTTATTTATTTGTCAGAGAAAGAGTGAGCACAAGTGGGGGAGCGGCAGGCAGATCCTGGGATCATGACCTGAGCCAAAGGGAGACGCTTAACGACCGAGCCACCCAGGCGCCCCTAATGACAAGTCTCATAAAGAAAAATAAAGAGAATGAAGAGTATGCTTCCTTCCATTAGTGCCAATATAAGCCCTAGAGAATGACCAATGATGAGGTCTCTAGAACTCTATGGTTATTGATAATGCAACTTTTGATTGAATAAGTGAGATTGGTTGAGTGCAAAGAATGACTGACAGCTGAATACATATACACACCTCAAATTGAAGGAGATGCATCAAGACGTATTAGCAAAACAAACACACCAAAGAAGAAGGAAAAAAAACCCATCACACCTCTCTGAACACACTTAAGATGTGTTACTGCAAAATAATTTCTTTTTTTTTTTAAAGATTTTATTTATTTATTTGACAGAGAGAGACACAGCGAGAGAGGGAATACAAGCAGGGAGAGTGGGAGAGGGAGAAGCAGGCTTCCCACCGAACAGGGAGCCTGATGCAGGGCTCGATCCCAGGACCCTGGGATCATGACCTGAGCCAAAGGGAGACGCTTAACTACTGAGCCACCCAGGCGCCCCTGCAAAGATACTTCTAAATAACTACACCAACAGACACTGCTTCCATCAACCAGGATCAAGAGAGCCTCTTCTGAGTAAAGGCACATATTCCTTAGCGGCTGCTATGGCCATAAATCAAAAATAACCTTTGCTTGTGCATATTACAGAAGGAATGTTGATTATCTGAGCTACTGTCTGTCTAGGTTTAGCAGTAGTAGTGGACGGTTTAAGAGCTTTGTGTTTCAGAGACAGCTAGGGACTTGAGTCCCAGGTTTCCCGATTATTAGCTGTGTGACCTTGAGCAAGTCACTTAAGGGATCTCAACTTCAGGCTCCTCATCTGTAAAACACGGATAACTGTATCTGCCTCAGGGGGTTGCTGTGAGGACTACTATGTGTCTGGAACAATGAGCAACTTTTTTAGAATGAGTAACACAATCAATAACATCATCTTTAAGCATACAAGAGATGTCACCTTTCAGCCAAAAGCAGATTAATAACCAGGTAGAAACAAAATAAATAAAACTAATTAGTCAAGTTACATACTTCCAGTTTCCTGGTTCATTCAAGACTGACACCTCGACTTGATAAAGTACTGATAAAAATAGGTTTCTAAGAGATTTGTAGATTTGCTTAGGGAAAAATTTACTGGGTTAAAAGTTAAGAGATCTTATTTCTAGTCCTGGATATGTCCTAACTACCTGTTTCACTAACGGCAATTTACTTAACCTTTTTGCTCACACATCTAGAAAAATATTTTATTTTGTTATAATTTTCTCCATGCATTTGTCTCCTCTACTCTCCTCCTTATGTTGGCAAGCTGTCTAGCACTGGATCCATTCCTTTGGCTTCTCTGTAACTCCACTGCCAATAAACGGCCCCATGGTAAAGGGTCCAAAAATACTGAATGAATCGGGACACTTTTTTTTCTCTTTTTATCAATGAGGAGTTTATCCTGATCCAGCTCTAATATTTGTAAAATTCCAAGACAAAACTCAGGAAGAGGGCGAACTGTTCTTTCATTAAATCCTGAACACGTTAAACTGGCTGTCAATTTACAGGAGCGAGGCTTAAATCCATAACCTATGACTCATTTGCCTGTTGGCAGGAATGCCAGCTTCCTTCCTGTAAAGTGGTCAGGATGTCGACTAAAACCAACAGACATGATCTCATTTTATGAAATGCCTACTCTATGTTTTAAAAAAACAAAATTATAAGTTTGATTCATCAATTAATCCCTAAGAGATCAATGTGTTTACTTACCTCTGATGATGTGCCTACCTCCGCCGTGTGGGAACCCGACCAGACTTACCCGCGCACCCTCTTACCTCTTCGTGGTCGCCGCCTGCATCCGGCTCCGGGTGTATAGCGAACCCAAAAAGGACCTGTTCGTAGCAACCAGCCACCAACTCCATTCAGCAGCGCACGTGCCTCTTCAACGAGCCCCGCTCAGCTGAGAATGACGAAAGCGGATGCCAGAGGAAGTAGGGTCCTTCCTGCGTCGGCGCTCAAATTTACGTCACGAGCGCAGGCTGCCTTTTGGGCGCCTGCCTTCGTGGAAACGGTTTCAGAGCTCGAAGATCACGCGGAGCTTCCAAGAGGAGAATAAAGAACGCCACATGAGGAAGTGCTCCTGACGAGGAGAAAAAAGTTAGGGGCAAGCAAGCATATCCTAGGTGGCTGCGAGCCAGGCACGTCTAAGGGGAGGAAGGCGGGACATCCTCTGAGGAAGCCCCTCGTTTGTGTGACGTCACGGAGAGGCGGGGCCTCTTTCAGCCTGGGCGGGGCTTCTGGCGGTGTTGTGGGGTTAGTGTGGAGGCCGCTCGCCTGTGGGTTGTGAGACGGGGGACAGGAATTGGGTTTCCTTTTTGTGCAGGAAGCACAAACGAGCCTCTCTCACGTTCTCTCCTAATAGGGCAAAGGGGGTGGCGTTCAAGGTTAGCGGTTTCTAGAGCCGACCGCGAAGGGGCTCTGGAGCTCCGTTTCCCGCGCTTCTCTCTGCCCGCCAGGATAATCCCGCCTCACGCACCTTTCCTTCCAGCTGGATTCGCTTGTCTGATTTTGGGGTCGCATTGGCCAACGTTGCCGCACACCCCGGGGAGGGAGGAGGACGCTTTACTTGAAAGGGGTAAAGACGGACTGATGGAAGAAGAAGGACGCAGTCATCCTACGTGAACGTTGCAGAAGGAAATCTGAACCTCCCGGTTCAGGTGCAAAATAAAACATTCATGAAAGCAAAGATTGCCTTGATTGACATTTTAGATTTTCATAAGGTGTAGAGATTCAGAAATGGCATCTTTGTACAAACCTAATGGAATACGTTCTGGAGCGTCATAAATGCCACGGCAGGTGGATTTGACAAGCAGGAGGTAGATGGCACCCGTCGGTGTCAATTCTTCAACCCCCGTTTACTGCTGATCATGTAGCACTTTGACCCCTTTGTTTTCAAGAATATTTGTTTTCTGGGATTGTGAATTGTCACCACGTATCACGTTTACGCTGGTTTGAGTCTTGTAGGAAGGATTTTGCTTGCTTTAGTTGTCATTGCAACGCAAGGAAGGCCTTGTCTTCTGTGCACTTCGGCGACTCCACCTGAAAGCCCTTCTCAGGCACTGAAAATGCTGTAGTCAAACTAACTCTTGGTGTTGGAAACGTGTGTAGTCGTTCAGTTTTATCCTAATTCCTTCACTTTGTGCTAATTACCTACAAAAAGTCAAGTTATTTTACTATTTATTTTCTGTTGACTGCTTCTTGACTGTTTCCAGTGGAGAACCACTCAAGTAAGAAAAGTGTGAATTGCTGCAGTGGGTGTCCCCTGGGCATGGGACAAAGAATAAGTAAGCAAGACATTTCTTTGAAGTCTCATATTTTATCTTGGAAAATATGACTTACTGCATTTTACTTAATGATACATCCATTTATTTTAATGTAAAAGTGATACTCTCTCATCCAAAAAGAAAAAAATCTTCGAACAAACCTGTTTAAAGGGTCGCCTGCGTGGCTTAGTTAAGTGTCTCCTTCGGCTCAGGTCATGATCTTGGAGTCCTGGGATGGAGTCCACATGGGGCTCCCTGCTCAGCGGGGAGTCTGCTTCTCCTTCTGCCTGCCCCTCCCCCTGCTTGTGCTCTCTTTCTCTGACAAATAAATAAAAAAAAAAATTTTTTTTTAAATCTTTTCCCTGTACTTTTGTCTCTAGAAAGCCCCTGGTGCTCTTCTTCTTTATCGCCAGGGAAGTCTCAACTACTGTTTGATAAGAATTGGTACTCATTCAGTATGTTTTTTGAAATTAATTTTAGCACTGTAACAGGATAATTACTATATTCAGCATCTATTACCAGCTTGTCACATTTTAAAGAAGAACACTACGGCTTGAAAAAGTATTGCTCCAACCAGGAATCTTTTAGAATATAGCTGGTTCTAGAATGAAAGCCATAGTGTAAACAACATAAACATAAAGTGGTGTACTTTTTCTAACTGTTAGAAATTACTGGAACCAATTAGAGCTCGAAAGACCTTAAAGAGCATTTATCCAGGTAATCCCAATCTAAGGGAGTTTATGGGTAAGTTTTGAAGGCTTTGAATCCCCTGAAATTATATGCAAAATTGTGTATGTACATTTTTGGAGGAGAGCACTGATAAAAAGTTCATTACATTTTCAGAAGGATTAGTGCCTCTACAGTTAAAATGCACTCATCCAGTATGAGGTTATAAATGTGAAATTGGTCTAGAAAAGTAACTTTCAAAACCACACAGCTAAGTAACAGGCCCAGTGCTGCTGCTTTTTATATTTCCTTGGGCTTAAACTTTCTTTTTAACGAAGAAAACAGTTTTTTACTCTCTAAAGAAAAACAATACAAAATTACATACTTGTTCAACTGGATTCAAACTGAGCATACTTCCTGCAAACCTCCTGTTTTTTTAACGCAGGATGCAAAAAACCATTTAATCCCATTCTTGTGAAAACTACAGTTGCCAAGAAACAACCAACCGTTAAAAGTTCATTAACGCTAAAGCACAACAGGATTTTTATTGTTGTTTTGCTTTTAAATTATTGATTGAGAAGCTTTCTACACTGAGCCATGCATTGATTTATTCATTCATTCAGCAAATATTTATTGAGTGCCTGGCTTTGTTTGGTTGGCTAAAGAAAAAACAGCTAGTTTGTTTTGGGAGTGGAGGGAGGCAGCAGTTGGTAAGATGGATATACTGGGCTAAAAGCAGGAGATAGCAGAGAAAAATCAGGCTTGTTTAGAAATATGAGAGTCTAATATTCCTCCTCAGTTACCCGCCTTTCTCACTGTGGCAGGTAGCAAGTCTCAACTTTTAGGAAGACAGAGGTACATGTGGATATTCCCAGAGGATTTTGGTCTCTTTTGCACATAGAGCTAAGGGAAGCTAAGAGTGGGTTACCGCCCCTGGACACTGGCCAATTGTCTGCCTTGGGATAAATTTGCTTCACCTGCTTCATGGGAATAATGCAGGTGAAATATGATAAGTTGGCATTTAGGGCTTTTAAGAGAACAAAACATTTAAGAACCCCTCCTTGTCACTGTCATCAACAAAGCCCCTGAATGTCCTTCTCTGGAGCTTTGCTCAGGGTCCTCTGTACCCAGCTCCCACCATCATGCTGGGTGATTTCAACATGCAACATTGACATCCCTTCCTCAGCCTCCTTACCACGTTCTTATCAACGTCTAGCCTCTGCTTTCCTTTCTAACTACAGCTTGATCTCTCACCCATTCAGAGCAAAAATTGTGATTTTCCTTTTATAAAATACAGCCCTAAAATGAGAGAAGGAACAAAAAACTATTAAAGTTTGACAAAAAGAATCCTTAACTGGTATGTTTTATTTGATGGCCAAGCTGCTATAGTAGTTAAGAATTGTGTTTAACTTCATACAGTAACCTAAAATAGCTGTGGCTTAACCAAGACATTGATCTCTTAAGAGAAATCTAGAGGTAGCCAGGCTAGTGCTGGTACAAGGAGTCCACAGTCACCAGAGACCCAGACCCGTTTTCTCTTTCAGATCCTATGTTCTTGTGCATGACTTCCTCCATGATGTCACCTCATAGGCCAAAATATGTGCAGAGTTTGGGTTCCAGCCATCATATCTGATCTCAGCACTCTGGGGAAAGGGTGGAGGACAACAGGCCTCCTTCCAGCTAAACAAACTCCCTTGGCCCACACAGCTTTCCTCAACCCCCTTAAAATAGTTCTATTTACATCTTACTAGCCAGACTTTGGCCAGTTGAGCGCATCTACCTGTGCAGGGAGAGCTAAGAAATGTCTTTTAGTGAAGCCTATCTCTGCCCCCCAAATAAAGTCAGGGTTCTGTTATTAAGGAAGAAAAAGAAACTGAATAGTGGGTGGTGCCTAGCAACGTGTTCCACAGCTGTTCATCAATACCATCTCCCAGGAAGCATGGGGAGATCTAGAGACTCCACCGTGCTTTGTGTAAGGAGGCGTTCAGTAAATAATGGGTGAATGAATGATTTGAATTCATGCTGATTATTTTTTACATTCCAGGTAAATATAGACTACACCAAGCACTTTTTTTTTTTAAGATTTTATTTATTTATTTGACAAAGAGCAAGAGAGGGAACACAAGCAGTCTCCCCGCTGAGCAGGGAGCCTGATGCAGGGCTCGATCCCAGGACCCTGAGATCATGACCTGAGCCAAAGGCAGACACTTAACGACTGAGCCACTCAGGCACCCCATAGAGCAAGCACTTATTAATAAGCTTCAGGGAAATGGCCAGAACTGAAGTGCCCCTATTTGGACTCAAAAGTTACCTTCTTACATTTTGACACTTTGTGTAGGCTTGCTACTTAGAAAAACAGAATCTGAGTGAGGTCTAATCCAAATCTACTGAATCTGGACCCACCTTTTAAATAACATGCTGAAGTAATTCTTATGCACGTTGAAATTTGGGAAGGCATGCTTTATTGTGTTTTTAAAACTGATACTGAACCACAGAAAAATTTCCTTAAAACATCTTCTTGTACCAGCTTTAAGGGGGTGGGGGGGGCGTTTGGGGGGGGGGGGGGGTGGGGGTGTGTGTGGGTGTGTGTGTGTGTGTTTTCCTTCAACTTCTTTCCCCCAGCTGGTCAGCGTAATGATTTCAACCTGTAGAGGCTATAAAAAAGTCCACTAATTGCTGGTTCGAATAATTAGCAGATAACTGAACTGAGGAAGGAAACAGCAGTTTGTGGTCTCTGTCGTAAGGTTTTAGTTATTTCAAGTGACTCAGTTATTGTAGGGGGTGGGATGGAAACTTCAGTCAGTCCCTCAAACACATACTCCTGTCTGTCCCCACTGGCTTCCGGCTACCTTCCCTGGGGCCAGCATTTGGTAGAGGGGGGCTAGCAGGCTTAAAGCCAGCCCCTTAGTTTGCAGAAGTCCCCCCAGGTGACCCCTGTGGACTCCTGCTCCAACCACACCTTAACCCCATTGTAATGAAAGTCAAGCAATTCATTGCCTAGCAGGAATTGTCACTAAGTGTAATTACTATTCTTAGGCAGTTGTGAGACGTATTTGCTGGCGTGAGAGGTGTTAGCCCCCTGACCTGGAATTTCTGATACCAGAATAAAAACTGTAGAGACTTGGTCTCATTCTGCCAAGTTTCTGGATAAATGGCGGGGCAGGAGAGTTTTGCAGGTTTTGGCATAGCTCAACAAAATCATTATTACTGGTACTGGCAAAGGTAAGCTGTTTTTTTCCTACTCCGAATGAAAATGAAGGCCATCCGTGCTCTATTTCTGACCTGATTTTTGGCAACTTACCAACTATTGCTTTGGAAATAGGTGTTTTTAAACAGTTAACGCAGAAATCATCCTTACCCTTACCCCTTAGCCTCCCCGGGAAAGAAGAAAGAGTCCTGGGGTTCTGAATGATTCTGCCTTAGTTGGTGAGGTCATTCCTGTTGTACCCTCTCCACTACTAGGGGGAAGCCAGTGTTCCAACCCTGCCAAGCTTACCACTCCGGCAACTGGTTTGAACAACAGCACAGCGGTTACTCCCTTTCTGTCTCCACCTGTGGCTGTGCAGCAGCTGGAAATGGACTCGACCTTTCTGTGTGGGAGACCTCTGGACCCCCAGCTGAAACTCTGGTCCCTCCTAAGGTATCCTTCCCTGAAATGATTCCTAGATCATCCGCGTGCCCAACATAGAAGCATCTTTTTCCTGTCTTCACGCCTCCAGATGCTCTCATTCCAATTCCCACAGCTGTGGCTTTTGCTCCCCATTTTAATACCAGAGAGTAAAAGCTGATGACTGAAGAAATTCGGCGAACAATTTAAGTCATTACTATCTTCCAAAAACAAAATCCTAGGCTGATGACGTCTGTGCCTAAATTCTTACTACTAAATTTTAGATGACCATTCACTTGATTTTACTCTTAAAATAGGACTGGAGGTAGTTTTGTTTTGCAGTAGCAGAAAACATTAACACGCTTTTCAAAAATATTCTAATATTTTGGTTACTAAAGTAAGCTATTTCTGAAATCACACAGAGGGACTAGAGTAAGGTAAAGCTTTCCCCCATCCCTTCCCTCTTCCGCATCTCCTCCCCATTTAGAAGAAAGTCCTGTTCAAGTGCATCTACGTCCTCTAGATTTTTCCCTTCTCTTCCTAAATCAGCGTGATTAGGCTTTATTTTTGTTTAGGGAGTTGGGGGAGACTTGAGCAAGAACAGACTGAGTAGTACTGGTTTACTCTTTGCTTCTGCTTATAGGTTGCATTAGATGTCCCGCGCCCACCCCCCACCCACCCAGTTCACCCTTTTAATAAAGAGCATTCTTTAAAAGTTGCCCATTTGGTTGTGCTGTGCTATTAGCTCATCCCTTATTGACTAACATTTTGAATGTTCTCAGTGCTTTAACGAACTTTTACCTATCTCCAAGTATTTGAGTGATTTTTGGCTAAGAATAAATGTCTAGATGGGCGCATGGTGGCTTAGTCCGTTAAGCGTCCTGACTCTTGATTTCGGCTCAGGTCATGATCTCAGGGTGGTGAGATGGAGCCCCGTGTTGGACTCTGGGCTTAGCGAGGAGTCTGCTGGAAATGTCCTCTCCCTCTCCCCTCCCCCTGCTTGCACACTCACTCATGCACACACACTCTCAAATAAATCTTAAATTTTGGAAGTGGAAGGTCTGGATCAAAGGATATAACATTTAAAATTTCAGACAGCAAAGTATTCACCAAAAAGCTTGCCTAAATTTACACTTTTCATGGCTGCTGTGGGTATGCTTGCCTCTCTATGTTTCTGTGTGTGATTAACCGATGTGACAGGTGAGGAAGCCATATGCCTCTTATTGAGGGCAAATACCTTTTAAACTGTTTCTTGATATCTGTGTTCTGTGACCTCATCGATGTCCTTTGTCCACCTTTTTTTCTGTTGGTTGTGCCCCTTCTGTGTACTTACATATTATGGAAATATTATGGAAATTAGCACTTAGTCAAAGTTAGTTTTTTTCTCCAATCTGTTTGGTAATGTCCTCCTTGTGGGATGGCCTGTGCCTTAAACCCAGAATTAGATTTAATATTTAAGCCCTCAGTTTTTAAAACTTGCATTTGTTTTTTGGGGGGTTTTTTTGCCCAAACTTTTCATTTTCAGTTTTTCAAGTCTGTTTTAGGTGTGCCTTCTTCTATATAAAATATCTTGTTAGATTTCTTGGCTTTTTCTTTTTAAACCCAAATCAGCTTTTTAGCAGATGTTTGATATTAGCATCACTTACAAAAAAATAAAAATCTTTTGCTACATTGCCTGAGGTTTTAGCACATTTTTTTCTTCTACCTCTTCCCTTTTTTGACCTTTTGGAAAACAGGCTATGTGTCTTCTGGTGGTTACCTCTATCTTAAATAGAGAAGTGTAGGTTTGAGTTTATTAGCAGCTTTGGAAAGGAAAGCGTTTCCTGATTTCTGTGTACTAGTGAGAAAATGAAGAAATTAACACTGGACAAAGAAATAAGACAGGCACAACAACAAAAGAACAAAGAAACATAAGTAACATTTTAAAAAGAAATTAACACCCCTTTTTCTTTTCTTGTCCCCCCTTTTCAACATTTTTGTTGACACCTGGGATTTTCATCCCACTCTCCAGGCAAATTATTACTATAACATACAGTTTCAAGAATTATAAATATATTCTTGTGCCACCTGCCTGCTTTCCTGGCAGGAGTTTTGGTTATGAAGGTGATCATCAAAATTCCAGATGGTAAGGCTGTGCTGTGGGCATCTTTTGCTCACATGCCCTTGCTTTAATCTTGCCTAAGGAAGCGTGACCTCTGCCAGGTGTCACAGTTTAATGCCCGTTTCCCTACCATAGCACGCCTGTGTTCTTAGCTCTTATTTCTCCGAGAGCCCTCTGCATTTTGACATTGTGTCTTAAGATCAGAGGATGTGAATATCTTCAAAGTGATTCTCAGGTCTTTGGGCTCCATCAGCGCATCTGTCCCAAACTCCCACTAGCAGAGGAAAACAGTTACTGGATGTGCCCTTCTTCAAGGACACCAGCACTGCCCAGGTGCCCCTCACACAAAGAGAAACCTCCGTCTCCAGAGCATCTGCTCCCTGCACCCTGGTAATGTAGGATCCACATTTACCAGAACACGTGTTGAAAAGGAGGAAATGTGAGTTATTTGGACACTGTATTAAAGAAATGCCTCATTCAAGCACAGACTCTGGCTGTCTTAGCCCTTTCTAAATAGGAAAAACATGCCAATGGTGAGATTAAATTTATGGTAACCATATAATTTATTTTCGAAACCAGGATCTATTTCTGACAGAAAGGGAGGCATACTTTCGGATAGATTGAAAAGAAGAGCTAGGGGGTCTTTGGCTTTCAATATAATCTCAACCCTCTTAGCAAGGGAGGCTTAATTGAGTTCATTGGTGCCAGGAGCTACCAGGGCTCTTCCTGGATTGGTTGGCTCCTTGGAACAGCTGTACATCCTTAACAAAGACGGTTCCCAACAGGTACCTATGGAGAGGAGTCATAGAAACTTACACTGTCCCGGGAGAGCCAATAGGGTCTGGGTTAACCAGCCGAGATTCATTTGGGGAGTACTTCTGGAATTTACTTCTTTGATTGACTGGTTTGCTTTTCTATAGTCTCTGCATCTGCTTAAGCACCTATTGTCCTGGTCCTTATCTGAGCCATGGGCTTGGGGTATGATTAGAAGGCTACAGGGAGAATGTGCTCATGAAGATTTTGCAAGTTGTCATCTGGAAGGAAGGGCAGACCACCAGGTAGAGAGTTGGGCATTTATTTAATGCAGGGACTGTGGAGTCTGGATACCTGGGTCCCTGGTGTCTAGTTCATATTCGAGGCCCTGGGAGGCCAGTTAGTTCCCAGAAGCTTCAGAGAGCCCTGAGGTCTTTGTCAGGCATGTTCCTCCTTTATGATTTTTTTATTCTGTTGACTTCATCACATATTTTATAATTATAGTCCATCATTTTGACAGCTAATGTTTTCTTTAAAAGCATGTGTTGATAATAAACCTTTAGGAAAAAAATGTTTTTTCTTAACATCCTGATTTCCTTGTAGGAAAGCAGAGCTCTGGCAGAGAAGCAAGATGAAGACTCACTGGAAGGTAACAGAAACCCTATGTGGCCATGGTCGAAAACAAAACTAACCCATTCCAGGTTACTCATTACTCAGCTGGCTAGAAGCTGAGAGATTCTACTGAAAAATTCCTACGTAGGTCACATAAGCCATTTTCTTCAGCAGTTTGGTCTTGGGAAACTGCTTCTGTGGGAAGCTTGAGTAAAGCCACCTGTTTGGGTCTTTCTGAAGGACTAGGAAGTGGGGATGTTCCCAAACAATAAGACAGTAACTTGTTTTTAAGATCTGTTTCCTCCATAAATGTAAACTTTGGGATTAATTCTGCTTTATTTTTTTAAGATTTTATTTTATTTATTGATTTATCTTATTTATTTATTTATTTATTTGATAGAGAGAGTGAGAGAGCAAGCGAGCACACAAGCAGGGGGAGAGGCAGAGGAAGAGGGACAAGCAGGCTCCACACTGAGCAGGGAGTCTGACATGGGGCTCAATCCCAGAATCCCGAGCTGAAGGCAGACGCTTAACTGACTGAGTCACCCAGATGCCCCTTAATTTTGCTTTAATTTTGATTATTAAGGGGGAAAGTATCAGGTGATCACTGTGGCCTGGCCTCCTGGCTTCCGTCGGGGTTATTGGTTCCTGGAGGACCTCACAGGCCCTGTCTGTGGTGTCAGGCAGTGCTCCTTGGAGTTCTTGATCTGTTTTGGGTGAAAAGAACAAAGTGCATCTGCCCAGAGCAGGACCTGTTTCTGACTGTATCTTCTTCGAGGAAGGGAAGAAAGTGGCCTGTTTTACTTAAGTTAGGGGAACGAGAAGTGGAAGAGACAGGCAGAGATAAGACCATTGCCTACTTCTTATCACTTCCCCACCTCCAGGGCACCCCCACCAGACCAAACCCACCCACTGCCTTGTGACTTTGTAGCCCCAGTGACTAAGTCAGCAGGTTAACAGGTGCTCAATGTTCAAATGAAATCTTTAAATGCTGTGGGGTAGTTCTAGTTTTATTGAAATATATTTGGCTGACACATAAATAAAAGGTGCCTATTCCAGCTCTCGGGGATTTCATTCTGGTTAAAGCATGAGTCAAATCTCCCTGCTTTCATCAGTCCTGCAGACATTATAAAGATATAGAGGAAAACCTACAAAGAGTGTGCTTTCTGGATGCAGACTGCCAGAGTTCTAGTCTCACTTATGAGTTCTGTAATTCCAGACAAATTCATCTCCAGGGCATCAGCATCCCCATCTGTAAAATGGGATGTTAAAACAGACCTTGTAGAATGTGTGAGGACAATAGCTCTAAAGTGCTTTTAAGTGTTTTAACAGCATCTGGCAGGTAATAGCCACTTCAGCGGTTAGTGTAAGCTCTTTGTAGAGCTGGAGCAGCTCTGTCCAGGAGAAATGTGATTTGAAACACAAATCCACCCACGTAGACAGTTTTTAATTTTCTAGTAGCCATATTAAAAAAAACAAAAACTAAAACTAAAGAGATAGACAGATGAAATTAATTTCAATATTTGTAACCTAATATACCTAAAATATTTCACTTAAACATATAATGAATATGAAAATGAGATTTTTAAAAATCTTAATAGCAAGTGTTCAAAATGCAGTGTGTATTTATGTCACATCTCCATGAGGACTAGCCTCATTTCAAGTGCTCAGTAACCACATGTGGTGAGCGCCTACTGTGGTGGACAGCTTGGTCTCGAGAGCCCACAGGTTTAGGGAAGATGTAATTAGTTTGTCTTTTGTAGGTTTCTTTACCACTAGGGCCAACATCACTGGAAGGGCCTAGATCATTAATCTGGGGTTCATAGCTGACCACACTGTCTGTTTTCTAGGCCATAGATGACAGGACAGACAGTGGTCTGCTCATAAGCATGGTGGTGCTGACACCTTTCCTGCCACCAGGAACCTGCAGAGCCAGGAGCCTTTTAGCAAACAACTGCCCATAGCAGTGAAGGAAAGGACCCTGGGGCTTGACCTTAAGAAAGAATTTCACGGGACGCCTGGGTGGCTCAGTCAGTTAAGCATTGGACTCTTGATTTGGCTCAGGTCATGATCTCAGGGTTGTCCGATGGAGTCCTGCCTTCAGCTCCATGCTCAGTGGGGAGTCTGCTTCCCCCTCTCCCTCTACCGCTCCCCCTGCTTGAGCACTCTCTGTCTCTCTCTCAAAATAAATAATCTTAAAAAAATTTTTTTAGAAAGTCCAGGAAAAAAAAAACAATAGAAGCATCTAATTTTATGACCAGAAGCTCTCAAAGGAAATGTAATTCAAAAGGGATGGGAAGCTCTAAAGAATAAGAACGGACAGCATAGGGGCGCCTGGGTGGCTCAGTTGGTTAAGCGACTGCCTTCGGCTCAGGTCATGATCCTGGAGTCCCGGGATCGAGTCCCACATCGGGCTCCCTGCTCAGCAGGGAGTCTGCTTCTCCCTCTGACCCTGTTCCCTCTCGTGCTCTCTACCTCTCATTCTCTCTCTCAAATAAATAAATAAAATCTTTAAAAAAAAAAGAATTGGACAGCATAGTCATGAATGACTTCAGAGAAGAAAGTAGGAAGTAGCTCATGAAACATATATGATGCATTAGGCCTACTTGATGATCTTGGTTCTAAAATAAGTATAGAAGGACATTAGTCAGCTCAAGCTCAATAACAAAATGCCACGGACTGGGTGGCTTGAATAACAAAGTTATTTCTCATAGCTCTGGATACTGAGAAGTCCAAAATCAAGGTGCTAGCTGATTCAGTGCCTGGTGAGAGGTCTCTGCCTGGCTTGAAGATGGCCACCTTCTCATTATATCCTCACTGGGCAGGGGGAGAGAATGCACCAGCACTGGTATCCTTTTTTGTAAGGGCACTAATCCCATCAGACTAGGGCCCAACCCTCATGAGCTCAACCAACCCTAATTATCTCCCAAAGTCCCCATCTCCAAATACCATCACATTGGAAGTAAGTGTTTCAACCTATGAATTTGGGGGGGACACAAACATTTAGCCCATAATAGGCATACAAATACAAAGGAGTAGCATGATCCCATGTATTGGGAAGTAAAAAAAATTACAATCCTGAGTGAGCTAAGGCTTGCAAAAATTACAAAGGAAGAGAGGGCTTCTTTGGTTGCATTCAGTACCGGGAGAGAAAACAAGGGATGGCATTAAAAACCTTGGAAACCCAGCAACTTGGAAGTAATATCTAGGTCTGATGCTTTCATGATAACACCACCTCATCATAGGGTTCCAGGTTTTAAAGAAGAAAGACCAGGCCTCCCTCTGTTTCTGAATTAGTTGCTCTATATAGTTTGCATCATTTACATCAATCTGTTAATTAAGCAAATAAAGCAACATGTTTATTTCAAAGCCCCATCCTATGGGTTTGGTCTGGGCTCCATTGTACTGTGTCCACCCAGGTGTTCATGCTAGAAACTCTGGGCTCATCCTTGACCCTCCCTTTCTCTTTAGCCCCAAAGTGAGTCCATTTCCAAAAGAGTCAACTCCCAAACCTCTTTTGAGTTCATCCATCTCCTCCATCTCTTCCACCACAGAGATGCTCGTTGAGTCTGGTAGTGGTGCTTTTCCAGCTTTAATTTCTATTTTCAAATCTTATTGAAACATGCAATTTAAAAATTCTAACATGAAATGTCTGCAATATTTTCTTGCTCATTTTTTTTGAAACTCTGATTTTAAGCCATTGCCAATATGTGTCCTATAAAACATATTTTTATATGCATTAATTTGCTCCTGCAGATCCAAACCTTCATGTGAATATTGAGGAATTAAACAAAGAGTTTATGGTGAAAAGTGAGGAACTCTACGACTCTCTCATGAGTTGCCACTGGCAGCCTTTGGATACGGTTCACTCTGAAATCCCAGATGAGCCCCCAGAGAAGCATGATGTTCATTAAGCTACCCCACTGTTCTATTGATTGCCTCCTGTTTTGTTTTTGTTTTTGAAAAAAAAAAAATTCTCCCAGGAATGTACTGGATGCTATATGCAAATGCAGATCTCCAGGTCTTGACTGTGACTGACATGACAAAATGTGATGTAAATAAACTTTACCAGCACACCCATTTCTGGAAGTGTGTTATATTAAATAGATGCCAGAAGAGATCACATAACTATCATGGCGGACCAAGCTGAACTATAAGACATTTGAAAATAGGTCTAATAGGAAAATGGGCCTGATGTGAACTGGTTGGGGCATTAATGGATAGGTGTAAATATATAGAGTATGGTAGCACATAATCTGTCTTGATGGGAATTAATAGCCAGAAGTTGGCAGGTGAACGATGATCCTTTAAAGTTTGGGGCATCTTTTTAATGAAACTCAGCTTGGTGGGGCAATATATATCCTAACCTGCAGAAATTGAGAATATTTGATTAAGAAGGCCTAGATTTAGAATGAGAGAAGAATTGAGTGAAAGATAAAATGAAACTATCAACATAAATGTATATGTTGGAAAGGCTCCTGCCCTGTTGCTGGAATAGTCCACACTGCCTCTGATCTCCTGCTTATCACTATTAATCCTATGAAAGGATAAACATCCGGCTTAAACAGGATGTCTTTACATCCTCTATTACCAAATGGGACAAGGGTACAATGGGAGGTAGCGAATGCTGGGTTGTGGGGCAGAGAAGGCAAGAATGACCACATATCTCTATTGGAGATCACTGATTCTTCAGAATTTTCAGGTTAGCAATGATGGGGACAAATTCGAATGTGAGCAGAGGACTCCTCGTGATAGAAACCAGATAGTGGCAAATGCAGTATGAAAAGCAATGATTACTGCGAATTGGAACGAATGATAGCTGCAAAAAGGCCAGGAGCTCTCCAATCTAAACAAGAGAGAAATGGACAAAAACACAGGTGTTTACACTGTTGACATTGGTATAGTTGGATGCCTCTAGTAAATTTCTGGGTAACAGAGGTCATCTGTCACTGGTTGGTGTGGCCCTGTGAAGTCCTCAGACCTATTCAAGTCCTTCTGTTGAGAGTTAACAGGGATCTAATTGGTTGTGATAACCCCCATGAAGCCTATGTTGTGGATCATTGTGGGTCATAGATAATCAACAGTGACTTTGCAGTTCTGTTTGTGGTTCTTGGATCCATGCAAATGAGCACCCGAGAGCAAGGGCAGGAATTATTTCTGTGCTGCAAGCAGAGAGCTAAGAAAACCAAAGATGGAACCTTGTGCTCACCACTTACTGATGACAACTACTTGGAAAAATGTTTTAATTTCTGGTACTATGATGTTTTGCTGAAGAACAAGAGAACCAATGGGCCAATGAGATGGATCCCCAGTGTCTGATGAGGCAACTTTAGGATTGTGTGGACCTATGGAGCCTTGCTTCTGATCGAGTAGCCTTCCTGGAGATAAGGACTGGGAGGATTAGGCTCTTCCTTGTGATGGAAGTGCTGTGAGCTGACCGCAGGGTGGGCCTGTGGTAGTGTACATTGATTGTTGTAGGGTGCTTTGAGACCTAATGGTGTGCTTCAGTTTTCCTTGAGTGAACTCCATTGGTGTTTCAGCAGGAATCCGCAGGCCAGCAGGAGTCCTAGAGTTACTGAGATGTGACCTGTCTTAAAAACAAGAGGGAGAGGGGATGTGGCTGGCATCACTACTTCCTTTATCTGCTGTGCCTTCGGTAAACAGGCTTCTGCCTCAACAGTCTGCATGTTGTATAGTTGGCACTTGGTTTTGTCTGTCAGCCTATCTTTTCTAGGAAATGCTTTTCTGACTCAAATCTTGGGATTCTTCTTTTTTTTTTTAGATTTATTTATTTATTTGAGAGAGAGCAAAAGAGAGAGAGAGAGCATGCATTAGCGGGAGGGGCAGAGGGAGAAGAAGAAGGAATCTCAAGCAGACTCCATACCGAGCACAGAGCCCAATACAGGGCTCAGTCCCATGATCCTGAGATCATGACCTGAGCTGAAACCAAGAGTCAGATGCTTAACCAACGGCACTACTCAGGTGGTCTTCAAATCTTGGGATTCTGGTGAGGTCTTTTCTATCCTCAATGGCCCTTCTTCTTTTTTTTTTTAATTTTCTTTTTTTTATTATTAATATATAATGTATTATTTGTTTCAGGGGTACAGGTCTGTGATTCATCATTCTTACACAACACACAGCACTCACCACAACACATACCCTCCCTAATGTCCATCACTCAACCACCCTGTCCCTGCTCCAGCACCCCTCAGTTTATTTCCTGAGATTAAAGTCTCTTATGGTTTGTCTCCCTCTCTGGTTTCATCTTGTTTCATTTTTTCCTCTCTTCCCCTATGATCCTCTGCCTTGTTTCTTAAATTCCACATTTCAGTGAGATCATATGATAATTATCTTTCTCTGATTGACTTATTTCACTTAGCGTAATACCCTCTAGTTCCATCCATGTCATTGCACATGTTAAGATTTCAATTTTTGATGGCTGCGTAATATTCCATTGTGTGTGTGTGTGTGTGTGTGTGTATACACACACACACACACCACATCTTCTTTATCCATTCATCTGTGGATGGACATCTGGGCTCTTCCGTAGTTTGGCGATTGTGGACACTCAGTGACCCTTCTTCTTGATCACAGCTGATGACTGTTCTATTCCTGGGCTCTGATACAGCCTAAGCCACAGTACCTGCCTCAGTAGATTGGCCAGAGTGACCTCATGACCTAGTTGAACCCATCAAATCTTCGCTTAAATTTTTGAAGACACTTAGTCCTCTGGTGGTGAAGCTAGGAGAGATGAGGCCCAGGAGCTGCTGTAGCAATGTCTCCTATTCTGGGATAAAGTTAATTTACAGAGAGAAGCAGGTAGTTATGCTAGCAGGAGAGAGTCAGGTGGTGTGTACTCTCTAGTTTTTGATTTCTGTACCCTATCATTTTCAGGAATCATTAAGTTTCCAATACAATTCCCTTGTTGGTTCAGTTTCCCTCATTGCAACCCAATGTGTCCAAATTTAAATCAAGTTCTTAATTTGGTCATCCCATGTGGGTAGGTTAGAAAGACTTGAGTGGTGGTCTCCATTTTCTTCTGCTAGTTAACAACCTTGGAGGGCTGCATGTTCTGTCTTAAATTTTTCTCAGGGTAAACTCATCCACTCCTATTCCACTCTATGCATTCTGGGCAAGAAGCCCACATTTATGTTTGCAGCACAGACCTTTCTTTTGAGCTCCACATTACGTGTATCTTTATCTTACTGCTTACTTGATTATTCATCTTGCATGCCAAATAGGTGTTCCAAAATTACCAAATTTGTAATGGACTGTTCTTAGTTTTACCTCTATTAATAAATGCCATGTTCAATCAAGTAATGCTTGAGCCCCATGTACTTCCCCTGGAGGGATTTAGATGTGGGAGAGGGGAGATGGATAACTATATGAATTTACTGCTATTACTAGAGGGTAAGTTTTGGGTTCTCAACTCTAGAGAAAGGTAGAGATTTGGGTTGCAGGGTGGCAAAGCACCCACCCACACTAGTGAAGATCTGGCCCAGGTGGGGTGGTGGGAGCTGAACTTCCTGCAGTGGCTGCCCTCACAGGTGCTGGAATAGAACACTTTTGCAGCAGGGTTTAAAAAAAAAATTTTTTTTTTTGCTGGTAAAATACACATAATGTAAAATTTACTATCGTAACCATTTTTAAGTGTACAGTTCAGTGATATTAAGCACATTCATAATGATGTGCCACCATCACCACCATTTATCTCCAGAACTCTTTGAACCTGCAAAACTGACATTCTGTACCCAGTGAACAATACCTCCACATTTCCTACTCCTCCCAGCCCCCCAGAAACCATGGTTCTACTTTCTGTCTCTATGGATTTGCCTCTTTGGGGTATTTCATATAAATGGAATCATATAATATGTGATCTTTTGTGTCTGGCTTATTTCCCGTAGCATAATGTCCTCAGGGTCCATCCACGTTGTTGCAAATGGCAAGATCTCATTCTTTTTTATGGCTGAGAAATGTTCCATTGTTATGTATACACCAGAGTTTGTTTATCCCTTCATCCATCAATGGACACTTGGGTTGCTTCCATGTTTTGACCATTGCAAATAATGCTGATATGAATGCAGCAGGTTCTGAAGGCTGGGGGTTACATCCTGTTACCAGGGCGTCTTGTACACAGAAGCCTGAACTCCAAGTAATAGGGCTTTTGGCACTCAGTGTTCTTAGCTCACTAGCACATTCCCCAAGGTGCCATCTGGCCAGGCAGGACAAAGACCACTGCCACCTCAAAAGCCAGTCTTTCTCCTTGTTAACCAATGCTTCCGCTAAGAAGTGAGACCAATTTTCACAAAGCTCACAAAATTCAAGGGGTTTGGTTGCACCTTTCTCCTAGGAGAACAATGCTCTTGGCCTATAATTCCATGCATGTTTAATCCTTTAATGATTTTTGGCACAAGAAGGATCTTGCTTAGCTTTACGGTGACTTTCTACATATGAAATAGCTGGACCCTCCTCTCAGAAAGATGGGGAAAGGTACTTAGTTTTATCTCCTTCACTGGGGCAACGCACAAAATGCGTAAGGACTTTGATTAAATGGATTAGATTGGTAGTTAAGCACCAGGAAACAGCCACTTGCGACGAGGTGCCAAGTGCAGAAGATTGAACTTTGTTCCAATGTCATCTGCCTTCAGAGTGACTTGAGGATATTCTTACTGCAAGTTCACAGACTGGCCATAGATCTGCAATATGTTTTAGGCAAGATCTAGGATGAAAATAGGGCACATATTCCAAAATGAGAGTTATTGGTTTTCCTATTGCAGTATACTCATATTTGTGGTATATTCTTATTTGTAGGATATTCTTTAAAGTAGCTCATAATTTAGGAGCAAATACCAATCTGGTTCCACTGGGACTTCAGTATGATTTAGGGCTCTCTCATGAATTCTCAATTCTAGGCATTCCTATGGATATGACTCCAGCTCAAACTTGTTAGCAAACATGCTGGAAGATTTATAGATCCTGTAAGTAACCGGGTCCATAGACACTCATATCTTAACAGTGACCACGAATGAACAAGACATCAAGAAACACAAAGTAAGGGATGCCTGGGTGGTTCAATCAGTTAAGTGTCTGCCTTCGGCTCAGGTCATGATCCCAGGGTTCTGGGATTGAGTCTCACATTGGGCTTCTTGCACAGCAGGGAGCCTGCTTCTCCCTCTATCTGCTGCTCCCCTTGCTTGTACGATCTCTCTCTCTCTCTCTCTCTCTCTCTCTCTCTCTCTCTCTCTGACAAATAAATAAATAAAATATTTAAAAAACACAAAAGAAAACAATAACCCAAAGGAAAACATCTTACATTCCTGAGAAGGAAACCATTTTAGATTCTTTGGACTCTCTAAAATGAGTACTTATTATGTAAGATATGCTTTTTCTTTACTTTTCAATGAACAGGTCATTGCAAGGGAATCTATCAACTGCATTCATTTGCATGAGCAGCAGGGGTGAATCTGAAAGAGAATTTTGTGGGATAATGCAAGTTTCAAACTGAGAAGTTACAGAAACATAGCATTAATTTACTCACTAAAGAAATATTAGACATCCCACTTCAGATTTGCAGGATGAATCAGGCATCTTGTCATACCTGGAGCAGCTCCTAAACTTAAAGAAACTTCCCAAACTGCTAAAATACAAGATAAAATATAATTCATGCCCCAGAGACATACAGAGTACTATGGAAGTTATAATGAGATCAAGATGAAGAAATAAATCTCTATGCAAGGTGGTGGATTTTATTTTTTATGGTCTCAAATTGTACCTTAGTCTCCACCTAACCATCTTTGTATAGTCAAGAAGCAAGGGTTTGGATGACTCGGTTCATTGTGAGGGGATTTCCTTAAAGTCATCTGTAGCTTCATGGCTGCTATGACCATGCTTCATAACCTCACTACAGTTATGCTTTGTGTATTGTTGGAAGTTTTGGAATGAAGGATTTCCCTTCTCCCAGTGGATCTGTGGTCATTACATCCTTCCCAAGGAACCTACTTCTTTTCTTCTTGTCCCTTCTTGTTGAGTACCTCCTCTGTCCAAGCAGAACTTTAGAAGCCACACATTCCTTTCTTCCTCCCCACAACTGTTCACCTTGACAGAAACCGAGGGTACCCCACAGGTCATGCTGCCAGTCCCTTGAGAAGCCTGATCTCACAATGTCCTGTTCTCCTCTAGCCTTTTTTCATCTCTCTTACTCCTTTAGCTGCCATCCTACCCTATGGGGAAACATGCCTGAAGTGCTCCTGGGTTCTGAGCACACAGTGGCTGGGGGGTGGGGGGGTGCTCAGGGTTGGGAGGCACAGAGCTAGGATGTTCTTGTCCCTTGTCACAGGACTCTACTGAGAAGATAGGGAAGAGTTGTAAGCAGAGGCGTGGCATGCTTGGATTTGTGCCTTTAAAAGAAGGCTCTGGCAACAGTGTAAAGGAAGAATTTGAAGGACAAAGATGGCTTTACCTGCAAACCAAGTGGTGAATTTATGGGCATAGAAGGAAAGGATGAGGGAAAATGGCTACAGGAAGGAGCTAGTTGAGCTAGTTAGAGAAATGTGAAAGGTACCGATAAGGGAAATCTGTGTCCTAAGATGGCCAACCGAGCCAGCGAGAGAGTCCCAGTCCTTGCCCCGGGGCTCTTCCGGGTTCTTCTCCCTGCCCCGCTTCGCGCAGGCGCTGAAAGTGCCAAGTATGCGGAAGTAGAAGTGTATAAATTACCCCCTTTGTTTGTGCTGGGGGCTCAGACCTTTGGGTACAACTCTTTTCTGAGCCTGCTAGCATTAAATAAACCTCCTGTCCTCCAAGATCTCCAAGTGCCATGTGGTTCTTCTGATGGGCGATCCAGTCCAGGTTCTGTAACAGTATCAAGGCTCAGGAGTTTCACTGAAATAGCAAGTGGAGGTCATAGAAATGAGGCAAGTTTCAGAAGTGATATCTGTTGGCACAGGGAGAGGAAAACACTGGATTAATTTTGCTTCTTAATGAAGTGCAGTCATGGGAAGAAGTGTGGGCCCACCAACACATCCACACATTTCCAGTATGGTGTTCCAAATGGAAAGTTAGCATGAGGAAAGTGACATCAGTGGTCTCTTCCAAGTCACGGACATATGCTGTGTTTGAGCACTACTTCCCAAACTGTGATCTATGGAACAGTAGAGTTAAGAGAAAGACATTGAAAAAGATACTTGGGGCACCTGTCTGGCTTAATCAGAAGAGCATGGCACTCTTGATCTAGAGATTGTGAGTTTGAGCCCCATGTTGGAGGTGAGAATGTACAGTGGTACAGTCCCTTTGGAAAACTGTTTGGCAGTTTCTTAAAAAATTAAATATAATTTTAAAAACAATAAAAAAATCTTTAAAAAAAGATGAACTACCAAAAAAAGGAGTGGTGGTTCTGTGGCCAAATAAGTTCAAGAAATACTGGGACGCCTGGGTGGCTCATTTGGGTTAAGCATCTGCCTTCAGCTTGGGTCATGATTCGGGGGTCCTGGGATCAAGCCCCGCATGGGGCTCCCTGCTCAGCGGGGAGCCTGCTTCTCCCTCTGCCCCTCCCCCTGCTTGTATGCTCTCTCTCTCTCTGACCAATAAATAAATAAAAGCTTTAAAAAAAAAAAGAAAAAAAATACTGTAATACCATTCCCCATATAACCAGATGAAAGACGCTGAACATTTCCTGAATGGATGGGACCATAAAACCCCGTAGCCCATCACACCTTTGCAGGGCACAGTGTTGGAAAGAGTGTGATGTTGTAAATGAAACATTTAGTGTCCTGAAAATGTGCTCTGCAGACTGGAGCTGGTCTGCTGACACTTCACCAGTCTGCTGCAAGGTTAATGCAGAAATTGAGCAGCTTTTGAAACTCGTGCAACAATCTGATATCGCTGTGGCATCCAAGCAGCATTTTATTTTTCTAATTTATGTCATTGTCTTTTATAAAGACGTCATTCCACAACTGGTTGGAGAGAAAAAAAACTGGGTTTTCATCACAGATGGTTAACAAGCACTTTCTTTTAAGATAGATAGGTTTGTTTGTTTATTTATTTATTTAGAGTGAGAACATGGGGGGCAGCAGGGAAGGGCAAAGGGCGGGGGGAGAGAGTCCCAAGTAGACTCCACGCTGAGCACAGAACCTAAGGTGGGGCTTGATCCCATGACCCTGAGGTCACAACCCGAACCAAAACCAAGAGTCTGACACCTAACTGACTTTGCCAACCAGGCTCCCCAGTGAGCACTTTGAAAAAGAGCAATGGCCTAGAGACGTTGTTCTCACAGACATTTTGATTTGATTTCATGGATTAAAAAAAAATGTTTTTAAAGTGAAATCTATCTATAATGGCCAACTTTTTGTTTTATTATTTATTTGTTTGCTGGTTTTATTACTTTTGGATTTTCCATCATCCGTTCCCATCACTTTGTTTTTAAATAGGGCATCTTAGTATAAAAACAAAAGAGGAAGAACTTAATTTCAAAGAAAGGATAGTACTTCATAGCTAAGAAATCTAGCTTTAAGAAAAACTTGCTACACTGGTTTTTTTCTCCTCATTAAGGACCAGTGAGACCTTGTCACACGGTGGCATTCTCTGTAGACTAAGCTGTGAAAAACACTGACAGAGGTGGGTTCTGGGTTCCGGCACAGAGAGGAAGAGGGAGGGGGGAGAAAGAAGCTTTCCACAGATTGTTGCCTTGAAGGTAACTGAGAACAAAACCAGAGTGAACCTCTGTTGCGGTTCACAAATAGGAGGTCATTCTCATACCTGCATGTACATTAAGGATGATGCATGAGCCAAGAAGACAAGACATACCAAAGAATTTTGTAAATGGTCCTGCATCAAACAAATACTTATGTGAGTGGGGAAGGCTGGTCAAATGTTAACACTTAAAGTGATCTCCTAGAACCTCCAGGATTTCTAGGTTCTATGTAGTTATTACTACGAAAAAAAACTAGATTTAAGGGGAAGCGGGTGATAGGGACAAAATCCTAGACTCAAAGTTAGGATGGCCACATTTTGTTCCCAGTTCTGCCTCTCACTGGCTTGTCATTTAGTCTCTCTGTTTCCATGTCTATAAAATGAGGGAGATTAGAGGATTTCCAAAGCTCCTTAGGGTCCTAAAACTCTAAATCTCTAAGACAAAATAATTACTGCAGATCTGTGGGCATGTTTTCAGAGCTATTAATTTTTGAGCACTCACTCTGTGACCCAGACACAATTACTCTAGCTAGACACTCTCTTTCTAAATGCCATTCCATCCCCTCCTTTCATTCTAATGGCGAAAATGTAGTCACAATGAGGGGCAAAAAAAAAAAAGAGAGAGAGAGAAAGTGTTCCCATGGCAACCTTTATGAATATTTTCCTGGAAAATCCACTTCACGGCTCTAAGACTCATATCTGAGATGCCTTGGGCCATGGGTCCAGGGACACCTGGAGAGTCAGTGAGGAGAAAGACAGAGGGACTGAAATAAGTCACTGGAATTTGTGGAGCTTCCCTGAACAAACCATGTTTTGGGGGACCTTTTATGAATTGGCATGTTTTCTCGCTTTGCTGTTTGTCCTTCCATGGGCTCTTTTTCTTTAAAAAAACCAACCAACCAGCCAACCAACCACTCTCTCCTTGATCCATCTCTGTTCATCTTTTACTTAATGAGATACTAAAATTTAGTACATTAGAGATTTCGTTTTGTAGATGTAATATGTTATTAGCATTTTAACAAATATGACAACATCTACAATATGGATTGAAACACATAAGCTATTTATTTGAATTTCTCATGAAACAATAAAGGAAAATGTTAGCCATGACAACAGTTTTCAAAGGTCAGCATGCATCATAGTATCACCTGGCTGGCTAGGTAAACAAACATGGCTCTCCTCACACCCCTAGGGTTTCTAATTCTATAAATCTAGGATGGAACCTGAGAATTTGCATTTCCAGTAAGTTCCCAGGTGGTGCTGATGCTTTTCCAGGGAACATACATACTCTGAGAATTGCTGGGGTATAAAAAACCCTACATCTTATTGAATTCTTATAAAACGTGTTGTACACACTTATTTTGTAGAGGAAGAGAGATGATCCCAACAATACCCACCCCCGACTGGAAACACACTGTCTTTCTAAGACAAAGAAAGTTTGAGGAGTTGGGGAGATTGGGTCCTGTCAAGTTCCCTTTTAACTAGGGAGTTTCACACATAAATACTAAATCTGTCACTTCACCATCTTCTTTCTCTCTCCTAGTATTTCTATGGCAGCAAGAGTGAAGTGGTCTGTCCTCAACTCCAACTCCCCTACCCATCCTCCTCTTCCTCTTTTGTAAACTGCCTCTCATCGATTTATAACTGCCCTCTTCGTAGAAAAGAGAATATTAAATCTCAGTCACATAGGCTAAAACTGTTCTTCCCACCTTGCACTTTATCTTGAACATTTCTCATTCAGATTATCATGTGTACTTCATGTTAGTGGGAGCTTCCCCCATTATATTTCTTAGAGATATTCCGAGAAAAATGATTGAATTTCTTATGTTTTAGTTTGTTAATTTGGCCAACTTCGCAAACTCTCTTTTTATTTCTAAGGCAGTTAACTTAGCCCAGTAAGATGTACTACTATCCATCTTTATAGGAAGTCACGTAAGGGTGGGAAGAAATCAGTAGTCACTGGGGTTCCAGGTAACTCAGAGATTGCCCAGCCCTCTGAGCCATTCTAACACAACCATTTGCTCAGCCTCAGCTCTGCTAAAAAAAAAAAAAAAAAAAAAGAGTATTCGGTGGACAGTATGCAAAGGAGTCCAAGGCCTTGAAGAAGAGGGAATTTGTATCATAATACTCTGGTGTGTTGTGATAGCTTACTAATGTTCAGCCAGAAGGAAGGCTATTAACAACATTTCTATATCTAGTCCCTGCATGTTACTACTATCTGTGAATGAATTGCTGGTCTTTCTGAAAGCTCCCTAGACTACACAGTCCCCAGGTTTAAGGAAGATGTAATTAGTGTGTCTCTTATTGGCTTCTCCATTTGTGGTCACCGTGTGTGACCAACATTAACAGAATGGAAGGATTCAGGTCATTAATCTGGGGTTCATAGCTGACCACACTGTCTGTTTTCTAGGTTACAGGTTACAGGAAAGAGAGTGCTCATCAGCACGTGGTCCTCACATCTTTCCTGTGACCAGAAGCACACAGAGTCTGAGGCCTTTTAGCAAACCGCTGCGCACAACAGTGAAGAAAAGGACCCCAGGGCACGACTTTAGGATAGAAAACTTCAAAAAGTTCAAGGAAAAAAAAAATAGAAACATCTAATTTTTTTTTTAAGATTTTATTTATCTATTTGACAGAGAGATACACAACGAGAGAGGAAACACAAGCGGGGGCAGAGGGAGAGGGAGAAGCAGACTCCTTGCTGAGCAGGAAGTTCAATGCAGGGCTCAATCCCAGGACCCTGGGATCATGACCCGAGCTGAAGGCAGACGCTTAATGACTGAGCCACCTCTCAGTTGGTTAAGTGACTGCCTTCAGCTCGGGTCATGATCCTGGAGTCCCAGGATCGAGTCCCGCATCAGGCTCCCTGCTCAGCAGGGAGTCTGCTTCTCCCTCTGACCCTCCTCCCTCTCATGCTCTCTCTGTATCATCCTCTCTTTCTCAATAAATAAATAAAAATCTTAAAAAAAAAAATGACTGAGCCACCCAGGTGCCCCTAGAAACATCTAATTTTATCACCAGAAGCTCTCCAAGGATAGATGATCCAAAAGGGGATGGGGAGTTCTAAAGAACAAGAATCAGACAACATGGTCATGAATGACTCCAGTGAAGAAGAGTGAGAAGTAGCTCATGAAACTTGGATAAGATCCATTTAATGATCTGGTTCTAAAATGATAGGTATAGAAGGACATACAAATAAAGATGAATTGTGTGAGCCCATGCGAGCATTGGGAAAACAAATTTTGATCCTGAATGAGCTAAGGCTTGTAGAAATTTGAAGAAAAACAGAAAGGGCTTCTTTAATTTTGTTTAGTTCAAGGAGAGAAAGAAAGGAATAGATTAAGCTTAAAAGGCCAATGATTCCAGAATAGCCAAAACAATCTTTAAAAAGAAGAACAATAACATCAGAGGACTTATACTTCCTAATTTCAAAATTTACTACAAAGTGACAATATTCAAGATGATGTTGTACTGGCACAGAGTAGACATATAGATCAATGGAAAAGAATCACTAGTCCGGAGATAAACCCTTATAATTATGGTCAATTAATTTTCAATAAGGTGCCATGATAATTTGATGGGAAAGAATAATCTTTTTACAAATGACACTAGAATTGGGGCACCTGGGTGGCTCCGTTGGATAACTGTCTGACTCTTGATTCCAGCTCAGGTCATGATCTCAGGGTCATGAGATCAAGCCCTTTGTCTGGGCTCCACATTGTGTGTGGAGCCTACTTAAGATTCTCTCTCTCTCTCTCTCTCTGCCCCTCCCCCCTCTAAGAAAAAGATACTAGAATAACCTAATATTTACATGTAAAAGAATAAATTCAGACTCCTACCTCATATCATTAATCACAAATTAAGTCACTTCTTGATAAAATTTTACATCTTCATGGTCAAAGGCAAAATCCTAAGATTCTATACAGAGGAGAGAGAACAGATTACCTATGAAGGTAAAGATCTCATTGGTAACAGATTCCTCATTAGTGACACTTGATGCTAAAAGTGATCAAAGCAAAGCTCCAAGGGAAATTATTTTAAATTTAAAATTATCTATCCAACTAATTTGTCATTCAAGAGTGAAATCAGTGCAGTAACTCAAATAGTGTATGCCACTTTCAGAACATTTATTAAAAAATTGCCCAGGGATATACTCCAACTCAATAAAATATTAATCTAAGAAAAATGGGGGGGCCCTG
Source organism: Callorhinus ursinus (assembly GCF_003265705.2). NCBI lineage: Eukaryota > Metazoa > Chordata > Mammalia > Carnivora > Otariidae > Callorhinus > Callorhinus ursinus. Next base: position 11,422,091 of record NW_027397088.1, on the reverse strand, counting down.
GCTGGCACAGTTGGAGGAGCATGGGACTCTTTTTTTAAGATTTATTTATTTATTTGAGAGAGAGAAAGCACATGGGGAGGGGTGGAGGGAGAGGGAGAAGCAGACTCCCCTAAGTGCGGAGCCCTATGTGGGGCTCCATCACATGACCCTGAGTTCACAACCTGAGCTGAAATCAAGAGTCAGTTGCTCAACCCTTCAACTGACTGAGCCACCCAGGTGCCCCAGGAATGTGGGACTCTTGATCTCAGGGTCGTGAGTTCAAGCCCCACGCTGGGTGTAGAGATTACTAAAAATAAATTAATTAACTTTAAAAAATAAGAGAGAAATGGCATTTAAGAAAAAAAATACTAGAGACATTAAACTCATAGTTAAGTCTAAGTAGTTGTTAATGACATTGCTTTGAGGCTCAGGGCAATTCTGAAGAAAATTTTCCTAGAAAGTAGTAAAGATTGGATAAACATTGTGGATCCTCCCCTTCTGCCCTAAATTCTACCCATGACAGAAAAGATATATATTTTCAGGTATAATTAGTTATTGACAGCACTGGAAAATAATAAGGGTACCATCAGGATGTCCTTTGGAAGACAGGGAGCAGTAAATCAAGTTCAAAGCTTATAGTACAGATGTGTTCTGGTTGGAGGAGGAAGGGTCCTGGAATGGCATCAGGCACAGGAACAGGAGGAGTGCTCCAGCAGAAGAAGGTAGGGCCCTGGGCAAAAGCCAGAGTAATTGCTTGGAAAACTAAATTAGGAGGTACCTGATAGTAAGTCCTCTCTTTCATCTCCACTTAGGTTAAGCAACAGGAAATAAGGACTTGTCTCAGGTTAGGGGAACGAGGGTAGAATTAGAGCAAAGGCCAGCAAAAACCATGGTCCACAGGCCAAAAACACCTGTAGCCTATTTTGTATTTTGGATTGTCTGCAAGGTAGCTATGGTTTTTCCATTTTCCATTTTTACATTTAAAACATTTTTTAAAAAGCCAAAAATACATGACAGAGACCCTGGTGGCCTGCAAAGCCTAAAATATTTACTATTGGGAATTTTACAGTTTGCAGGCCCTTGGTGTAGATATCTGGGAAAAAGAAGCTGTGTTATTATCTGAATGACTAATGATGCTCAAGAGGAGTAAGAGCAAAGACTTAAGTGAAAGCGTACAATGTCCTCTAGCTTCAAGCTCATCCTGCCATCCCATCATCACAGGTCATGATGACTATAAGCAATGTGCACATACAGGAGGAAAGAATCTTAAAAGTAAGGAAGGAGACATACCAACAAATATAAAAAACAATTGAAGAAAATGGAAACATAAAGAATCCCCAAGTTCAAAAAACAAAAGCACTAACACTTAAGAAGAACAGTTAATAAAGAAAAGACAACTAGAGAGACATTCAGTTTGGGGTTCTTTTATTTGCAAATTAGTACTAGTAACAGCTTATAAAGTTCTGTTACGAATCCTGCTGTGATTTTTACTGGAACTGCCTGGAACTTGGAAATTAGGGGAATTGCCCTCCTTAAAATATTGAGTCTTTCAATCCATGAAAATTGTATATCACTCCTTTAAAATTTTTTTTTTAAGATTTTATTTATTTATTTGACAGAGAGAGAGAGACACAGCGAGAGACAGAACACAAGCAGGGGGAGTGGGAGAGGGAGAAGCAGGCTTCCTGTGAGCAGGGAGCCCCATGGCGGGGGGGGGGGGGGGGGCTCTATCCCAGGACCCTGGGATCATGACCTGAGCCGAAGGCAGTTGCTTAATGACTGAGTCACCCAGGTGCCCCTCCTTTTAAAATTTTTAATAAGATTTATAAATTTATCTGTTAAGGTCTTGTACATCTTCTATTAGATTTATCCTTAATGACCTATGGTCTTATCATTTGCTCTGAATATTCTTTGCTGGCATATATGAACACCATTCACTTACATATAATGATCTTTATATGCAGCAAACTACTGACCTTGCTTATGGATTCTTTTTTTTTTTTTTTAAGATTTTTATTTATTTAACAGAGAGAGAGATAGGGAGAGCAGGAACACAAGCAGGGGGAGTGGGAGAAGGAGAAGCAGGCTTCCTGCCGAGCAGGGAGCCCGATGCGGGGCTCGATCCCAGGACCCTGGGATCATGACCTGAGCCGAAGGCAGACGCTTAAGGACTGAGCCACCCAGGCGCCCATGACCTTGCTTATGGATTCTAAAAGCTTTTTTGTAGATTCTTAGCATCTATGTATTATATTTTCTTTATTCATCCATCACTGGACACTTGGGTTGTTTCCATATCTTAGCTATTGTGAATAATGCTACAATAAACATGGGAGTGCAGATATCTCTTTGATACCCTGTTTTCATTTCCTCTGAGTATATAGACAGATGTGGAATTCCTGGGTCATATGGTAGATCTATTTTTAATTTTTTGAAGAACCTCCATATTGTTTTCTGTAGTGGTTGAACAAATTTACATTCCCATCACCAGTGTAAAAGGGTTTCCTATTCTCCACATCCTCACTAGCACTAATCTCATCTTCTTTGTGATAGTCATTTTAATAGGTGTGAAGTGACATCCCATTGTGGTTTTGATTTGCATTGCCCTGAGGATCAGTGACATTGAGTGTCTTTTCGTGTGCCTGCTGGCAATTATATCCAGCTGATCTAGGGTAACTCTAGTTTCTCTCTGAATATGACCATGAACTTTGTGGAGATCTATGGACCTTAGAGTTAATTGTAGTGTAAGAGCCTGACATAAGCTTTCTGATTGTGAAGTAAGTGCCTGACATTAAGCTTTTGGTTGCTGAGGCAACCATTTCAAAAGGCATCCATATTGAATATTGCCATATATTGCCAGTTGGATAAACAATCAAGTAAGGAATTAGGCTGTCCCCATTCATGAAGTTTCTTCTTTCAGAAAGCCCTGGATAACCTAGATAACTGACTTCTTGAGTAACCCTGCTTCTCCCTTCCTATACCCTAATTCCTGCTTTTATACTTTAAATTAGCTAATGAAGAGTGAACTCACAAAACCCTGGTTACCCCACCCTTGGATCCTAATAAAGGCAGCTCCCTGGGCCCTCTGTGTATTTGTGTGTGTGTGTCTCTCTCTCCATGACCTTGCTCTGTGCCCCTCGGATGTACCATGTACCATGAACCTATGAGTAATAAATCTTGTTCCTCACTGTTTAAAATGACATGAATGGAACTAGAGAGTATAATGCTTAGAGAAATAAGTTAGTCAGAGAAAGGGAAATACCAGATGATTTCCCTCATACGTGGAATTTAAGAAACAAAACAGACGAGCATAAGGAAAAAGAGAGAGAGGGAGAGGCAAACCAAGAAAGACTCTTCACTATAGAGAACAACTGTTGGTTACCAGAGGGGAGGGGGTGGGGGGATGGGCTAAATGGGTGATAGGGATTAAGGCATGCACTTATTGAATGATCACCAGGTCATGTATAGAAGTGTTAAATGACTATATGGTACACCTGAAAATAATATAACACTATATGTTACTAACTGGAATTAAAATAAAAACTAAAAAAAAATCTTGTTCCTCAAAGTTCCCTGATGGCTTTTGCTGAAGTGCATCCTGTAATGATAATAAGAATCACAAGGGCGGGGCACCTGGGTGGCTCAGATCGTTAAGCATCTGCCTTAGGCTCAGATCATGATCCCAGGGTTCTGGGATCGAGCCCCACATCGGGCTCCTGGCTCAGCGGGGAGCCCGCTTCTCCCTCTCCCTCTACCTCTCTCCCTGCTCATTCTCTCTCTCTCTGTGTGTCTCTAGTGGATAAATAAAATCTGTAAAAAAAAAAAAAAATAAGAATCACTAGGGCTAGTGGGGCTCCTGGGTGGCACCTGGGGGGCTCAGCATCTGCCTTCAGCTCAGGTTGTGAACCCAGGGTCCTGGAATCGAGCTCCACATTGTCCGGCTCTCTGCTCAGCAGAGAGCCTGCTTCTCCCTCTCCCTCTGCTGTTCCCTCTGCTAGTGCTCTCTCGCTCTGTCAAATAAATAAATAAAATCTTAAAAAAAAAAAGAATCACAAGGGCTGGTCCAGCCACAACATTGGCCCTGTGAGTAATACAGTTGCGTGAGTGGCTCAGGCATTGCTAGCCAATAGCATCATTATCAGTAGACTGGGACCTACACCACATTAACACTCCAAAGGGGGCCCCACATCTTCCTGAGCATCCTTGTTCTAGTCTGTGAAATATTAGGTTGTAAATTTTTTCCTACATCTTACATCAGGCTAAGATTACTAGCATAAAACTGAATTTAATATTTTAAACATTTTAAACATAATTTAATAACTAATAAAAAGAGCTGGAAAATATGCCACTTATTCAAATGTTAATATTGCCTGTAAGGGAAACATTCATTCAACGGTGAACATTTAATGTAACCAGGTATAAGGAATTTAGGGCATCGAATAAAATTTAGTTTCCTCTAAAAGGATTTCTACCCTGGATATGAAGAGAAATAGACATTATATATATAATGGGATAAATCCAGTCACAGAGGAATAACAAAAGTGCTGTGAAAATAGAGAAGGATGATGATTATCCTGTCTGGGAGAGTCAGAGGAATGAATCTGTGTCCTTAGTTCTACTTATTTCAAGCCTACTCAAATATCTCTGTTCTGGAACCTTCTCCAGCTAAGGCAGTGTGGTGTACATGGAGAAGAATCTGATGCAAGAAATGCTCCTTGTTTAGAAACTAACTGGAATGTGAGAACCAGTGGAAAGGGAAGAATGGGGCTGGATATCTCAGAACATTTTGCCTTGAAGATGAATAAAGGAGGAAGAGCAGTTTGGGTGGGGGGATGGCTTCTCCTGGGGATATATTCGTGGGGCAGTTAAAGGAAGTGAATCTTCCTGAAGTCACTTGTGAATTTTTGCATCCCTAAAATGGAGACAACCAAACATTATATGTATCCTGATTCCATGCAAGACGATCCCCTTGCACTTCTGGCCAAGCTAACCTTAATCTAATCAAGCTTTTAGATCTAACTTCCGGTCTGTAAGAAATGCGTGGGATGGAGAAACAAATGAAAATCAAAACAAGAAAGCAATCAGTCAAATCTAGAATGTGGGATGTTCTACATGACTAAAGATCTGTTCTAGAAGAAAAAGAAACTTAAAAGAGCTTTGAGAGGTCAGAAACAAATTCAATGGATGAAGCTTGTTCAGATCCTTATTTCAACAAACTAAGAGTATGAACTTTTTTTAGACAATTAGGAAATTTGAATTTGAATTGGGTATTCAGTTACATTGAAGAATTATTGCTAAAAAAAAATTTTAAAAAAGGAATTATTGCTAATTTTCTTGTATGTGTTAATGGTATTATGTTGAATAAGAAAATGGTGAGGTTTTTTTCTTTTGAGATACATACCGAAGTTTTTAGAGGTGAAAAGACGTAATGGCCTCGGATTCGTTTTCAAATATTGAAGTTAAGGAAAATGTGGAGGAAAATAACTGAATCAAGTATAGATAGCATTATATGGATCATTCTTTTCTTTCTTTTTTTTTAAGGATTTTATTTATTTGAGAGAGAGAGTGTGTATGTGTGAGGGAGCCGGGAGGGGTAGAGGGGGAGGGAGAGGGGCAAACAGACTCCTCACTGAGTGTAGAGCTGTTGTGGGGCTCAATCTAAGGATCGTGAGATCATGACCTGAGCTGAAATCAAAAGTCAGACCCTTAACCGACTGAGCCACCCAGGTGCCCCTGGATCATTCTTAAAGCTGATTGATAGGATTTATGGGGTTCATCATGCTCTATATTTAAAGTATGTTTGGACACTTTTATATTAAAACATTAAAAATAAATTGTACCAGAAAAAAGGCTGGATGTAGAGCTGAGTAGAGAGGTGGGGCTAGTAATAGAAATACAGGGCAGGGTTGCACCACTTAAAGTGGACAGCTTCAGCTTTATAGTACCAGTCAAGGGTGACCCTGAAGGATAGTGCTAATGGGAAATCCTCCAATAGGCAGAACTTTGAGTACATTTGGTAGTTCGCTTTGTCTGGAGGGAGAGATGGCCAGAAGTATGGATCTGTACTCATTACATCGGCAGTTGCACAGTTGGGCTGGATGTTAGGGATTGGGAGAAAAAAGATTGGACGATTGGTGAGGAAAAGTCTGGGGAAGATGTATGTGGATGGGTCTCTCACAACGGGAAAAGACTATGAAGATATTTGGGTCTAATGTGAATGCCCAACAAATGACAGAGACTGCAGAGGAGGCTCTTAATTATCAGGTGAAGCAAATGACACATTCTGTGTATATTAGCCAGCCACTTTCCCCTGTCATCCAATCCTTCTTCGTTGGGCCCATGAACAAAGTAGCTCTGGTGGCCGGAATGGAAGCTAAGCATGGGCTCAACAATATGGATTTTCCATTACCAAGGCTGACTTGGCCAATGCCACTGCTGAATGCCTAATCTACTAACTACAGAGTCCCACGCTGAGCCCTGAAATGGTACTCCTGTCTAAAGGGCCAGCCAGCTATCAGGTGTCAGGGTGATTACACTGGACCTCTTTCATCACTGAAGGAGTGAAAATGTACCCTCACTGGAATAGACATGGAATATGGATTTGCCTTTCCTGCCTGTAATGCTTCTGCTAGCACCACAATCCATAGACTTATAGGATGACATATCTATCATCATGTCATTTTGTATAAATAATCAAGGAACTCATTTTAGAGCAAAAGAAGTTTGGCAATTCGCTCATGTCCATGGAACTAACTGGTCTCACCACATACCTCAAGTACAAGTGTCTGGCGTAATTTAAATCTCTAATGGCTTTCTGAAAATTCAGTACCAGCTCCTCTTGAGAGACAAAATCCTGAAAGAATGGAATTCTCTCTTTTTTAAAATTTATTTTTATTTGTTTAAGTATGTTATGCTAGTCACCATGCAGTACATCATTTGTTTTTGATGTAGTGTTCCATGATTCATTGTTTGCATATAACACCCAGTGCTCCATGCAATACATGCCCTCCTTAAGACCCATCACCGGGCTAACGCATCCCCCCCAACCCCCTCCCCTCTCAACCCCTCAGTTTGTTTCTCGGAGTCCATAGTCTCTATGGTTCGTCTCCCCCTCCGATTCCCCCCCTTCATTTTCCCCTTCCTTCTCCTAATGTCCTCCATGCTGTTCCTTATGTTCCACAAATAAGTGAAACCATATGATAATTGATTTTCTCTGCTTGACTTATTTCACTTAGCATCATCTCCTCCAGTCCCATCCATGTTAATGTAAAAGTTGGGTATTCATCCTTTCTGATGGCTCAGTAATATTCCGTTGTATATATGGACCACATCTTTATCCATTCGTATGTTGAAGGGCATCTCTGCTCTTTCCACAGTTTGGCTATTATAGACATTGCTGCTAAGAACATTGGGGTGTATATGGCCCTTCTTTTCACTACCTCTGTGTCTTTGGGGTAAATACCCGTAGTGCAATTGCTGGGTCATAAGGTAGCTCTGTTTTTAACTTTTTGAGGAACCTCCACACTGTTTTCCAAAGTGACTGTACCAACTTGCATTCCCACCAACAGTGAAAGAAAGTTCCCCTTTCTCTACAACCTCTCCAACATTTGTTGTTTCTTGCCTTGTCAATTTTTGCCATTCTAACTGGTATAAGGTGGTATCTCAAAGTGGTTTTGATTTGAATTTCCCTGATGGCTAATGATGATGAACAATTTTTTCATGTGCCTCTTAGCCATTTGTGTGTCTTCTTTTGAGAAGTTTCTGGTCATGTCTTCTGCCCATTTTTTGACTTGATTATTTGTTTTTTGGGTGTTGAATTTGAGAAGTTCTTTATAGATCTTGGATATCAACCCTTTATCTGTAGTGTCATTTGCAAATATCTTCTCCCATTCCGTGGGTTGCCTCTTTGTTTTGTTGACTGTTTCCTTTGCTGTGCAGAAGCTTTTTATCTTGATGAAGTCCCAAAAGTTCATTTTTGCTTGTTTCCCTTGCCTTTGGAGACGTGTCTTGAAAGAAGTTGCTGTGGCCGATGTCGAAGAGGTTACTGCCTATGTTCTCCTCTAGGATTTTGATGGATTCCTATCACATATTGAGGTCTTTCACCCATTTTGAGTTTATCTCTGTGTATAGTGTAAGAGAATGGTCGAGTTTCATTCTGCTGCGTATAGCTGTCCAATTTTCCCAGAACCATTTTGTCAAAGATTATTTAACTATAGAGTTGAGGGTCTGTATCTGGGCTCTCTATTCTGTTCCATTGATCTATGTGTCTGTTTTTGTGCCGGTACCATGCTGTCTTGGTGATTACAACTTTGTAATATGGAATTCTCTTATACAGGATGCCACAAATACTTTGAATCAGAGACTATTGTATGGTGGTCTTCTCCATAGCCAGAATACATGGGTCTGGGAATCAAGGACTGAGTCGAAATCTGTGATTTGGAAGTCTTGATTTCTAAAGTGGAATGTTCCCTCTAAGGGGCACAACAATGGTTCCACTGAATGCAAAGATGAGATTTCTACTTGGTCATCCTGGATTCCTTGTGCCACTGAACAACAGGGAGAAAAAAGTATCACTCTAAGAGAGAAAGGAAAAAAGCACATCACTCTACTGGCTGGAGTGATTGCCATTTTCAAAGGTAATTGCATCGCACTACCCAGTAGGGGCAAAGTGGACACTTTTGGGAACCAAGGAAATTCTCTGGTGGTTGCCCCTTAATATTTTTATGCCCAATAGTAAATAGTAAAGGTTAATGGAAAACTACAGCAACCAAAAAGAGGTAAGATGATAAAGGACTCATACCTTTCAGAATTGAAGATTTGGATCACCCCACCAGGTAAAGAACCCTGACCACCTGAAGTTCTAGCTGAGAACATGAGAAATATGGAATGGGTAGTGGAAGAAGAAAGTCATAGCTATAATGTGCAAATTTATAACTGATTATAAAAGTGAGGACTGTAGTTGGGAATGTAAAATGGTGTAGTCACTATGGAAAACAATATGGAGTTTACTCAAAAAAATTAAAAATAGAATTACTGTGTAATCCAGCAATCCCGTGGGATTGTGGGATTCAAAAGAATTAAAAGTAGGATCTTGAAGAAGTAGTTCCATACCCTTGTTCTTTTTAGCATTACTTTTCATAATAGCCAAATGGTGGAAGCATTCAAATGTCCATCAGTGGATGAATGGATAAAAAGAATGTGGTCTACAAATCAACAAAATCATGAATGAAAGAGGAGAGATCACAACCAACACCAAAGAAATACAAACAAATATAAGAACATATTATGAGCAACTCTATGCCAGCAAATTAGATAACCTGGAAGAAATGGATGCATTCCTAGAGATGTATCAACTACCAAAATTGAACCAGGAAGAAATAGAAAACCTGAACAGACCTATAACCACTAAGGAAATTGAAGCAGTCATCAAAAACCCCCCAACAAACAAAAGCCCAGGGCCAGATGGCTTCCCAGGGGAATTCTACTAAACATTTAAAGAAGAATTAATACCTATTCTCCTGAAACTGTTCCAAAAAAAAGAAATGGAAGGAAAACTTCCAAACTCACTTTATGAGGCCACCATTACCTTGATCCCAAAACCAGACAAAGACCCCATCAAAAAGGAGAATTACAGACCAATATCCTTGATGAACATGGATGCAAAAATTCTCACCAAAATACTAGCCAATAGGATCGAACAGTACATTAAAAGAATTATTCACCATGACCAAGTGGGATTTATCCCTGGGCTGCAAGGTTGGTTCAACATCCGCAAATCAATCAACGTGATACAATACATTAACAAAAGAAAGAACAAGAATCTTATGATCCTCTCAGTAGATGCAGAAAAAGCATTTGACAAAGTACAGCATCCTTTCTTGATCAAAACTCTTCAGAGTATAGGGATAGAGGGTACATACCTCAATATCATAAAATTCATCTATGAAAAACCTACAGTGAATATCATTCTTAACGGGAAAAAATCGAGAGCTTTCCTCCTCAGGTCAGGAACGCGGCAGGGATATCCACTATCACCACTGCTATTCAACATAGTATTAGAAGTTCTAGCCACAGCAATCAGACAACAAAAAGAAATCAAAGGCATCCAAATTGGCAAAGAGGAAGTCAAACTCTCACTCTTTGCAGATGATATGATACTTTATGTGGAAAACCCAAAAGATTCCACCCCAAAACTGCTAGAACGCATACAGGAACTCAGTAAAGTGGCAGGATATAAAATCAATGCGCAGAAATCAGTGGCATTCCTATACACCAACAACAAGACAGAAGAGAGAGAAATTAAGGAGTCAATCCCATTTACAATTGCACCCAAACCATAAGATACCTAGGAATAAATCTAACCAAAGAGGCAAAGGACCTGTACTCAGAAAACTATAAAATACTCATGAAAGAAATTGAGGAAGACACAAAGAAATGGAAAAACGTTCCATGCCCATGGATTGGAAGAACAAACATTGTGAAGATGTCAATGCTACCTAGAGCAATCTACACATTCAATGCAATCCCCATCAAAATATCATCCACTTTTTTCAAAGAAATGGAACAAATAATCCTAAAATTTGTATGGAACCAGAAGAGACCCCGAATAGCCAGAGGAATGTTGAAAAAGAAAAGCAAAGCTGGCGGCATCACAATTCCGGACTTCCAGCTCTATTACAAAGCTGTCATCATCAAGACAGTATGGTACTAGCACAAAAACAGACACATCGATCAATGGAACAGAAGAGAGAGCCCAGAAATGGACCCTCAACTCTATGGTCAACTAATCTTTGACAAAGCAGGAAAGAATGTCCAATGGCAAAAAGACAGTCTCTTCAACAAATGGTGTTGGGAAAATTGGACAGCCACATGCAGAAGAATGAAACTGGACCATTTCCTTACACCACACACAAAAATAGACTCCAAATGGTTGAAGGACCTAAATGTGAGACAGAAGTCCATCAAAATCCTAAAGGAGAACACAGGCAGCAACCTCTTCGACCTCAGCCACAGCAACTTCTTCCTAGAAACATCACCAAAGGCAAGGGAAGCCAGGGCAAAAATGAACTATTGGGATTTCATCAAGATAAAAAGCTTTTGCACAGCAAAAGAAACAGTCCACAAAACCAAAAGACAACCGACAGAATGGGAGAAAATATTTGCAAATGACATATCAGATAAAGGGCTAGTATCCAAAATCCATAAAGAACTTATCAAATTCAACACCCAAAGAACAAATAATTCAATCAAGAAATGGGCAGACGACATGAACAGACATTTTTCCAAAGAAGACATCCACGTGGCCAACAGACACATGAAAAAGTGCTCAACATCGCTCAGCATCAGGAAAATCTAAATCAAACCCTCAATGAGATACCACCTCACACCAATCACAATGGCTAAAATTAACAAGTCAGGAAACGACAGATGTTGGCAGGAATGCAGAGAAGGGGGAACCTTCCTACACTGTTGGTGGGAATGCAAGCTGGTGCAACCACTCTGGAAAACAGTATGGAGGTTCCTCAAACAGTTGAAAATAGAGCTACCATACAATCCAACAATTGCACTACTGGGTATTTGCCACAAAGATACAAATGTAGGGATCCGAAGGGGTACGTGCACCCCAATGTTTATAGCAGCAATGTCCACAATAGCCAAACTGTGGAAAGAGCCAAGATGTCCATCGACAGATGAATGGATAAAGAAGACGTGGTATATATACACAATGGAATATTATGCAGCCATCAAAAGGAATGAGATCTTGCCATTTGCAACGACGTGGATGGAACTGGAGGGTGTTATGCTGAGTGAAATAAGTCAATCAGAGAAAGACATGTATCATATGACCTCGCTGATATGAGGAATTCTTAACCTCAGGAAACAAACTGAGGGTTGCTGGAGTGGTGGGGGGGGTGGGAGGGATGGGGTGGCTGGGTGATAGACATTGGGGAGGGTATGTGCTATGGTGAGCACTGTGAATTGTGCAAGACTATTGAATCACAGATCTGTACCTCTGAAACAAATAATGCAATATACGTTAAGAAAAAAAAAAAGAAAAAGATAGCAGGAGGGGAAGAATGAAGGGGGGTAAATCGGAGGGGGAGACGAACCATGAGAGACAATGGACTCTGAAAAACAAACTGAGGGTTCTAGAGGGGAGGGGTGTGGGGGGATGGGTTAGTCTGGTGATGGGTATTAAAGAGGGCACGTTCTGCGTAGAGCACTGGGTGTTATGCACAAACAATGAATCATGGAACACTACATCAAAAACTAATGATGTAATGTATGGTGATTGACATAATAATAAAAAAATTTAAAGGAAAAAAAAGAATGTGGTCTATACATACAATGAGATATTGTACAGTTTTTGAAAAGGAGATCCTATCTGATGCTACAACATGGATGGACCTTAAGGATATTATGCTAAGTGAAATAAGCCAGTCACAAAAGGGCAAACACTGTATGACTCTACTTATATGAGGAATCTCTAAAGTAGTTAACTCGTAGAAAGAGGAAATAGGATGTTGGTTGCCAGAGGCTAGCAGGAAGGGAAATGCAGAATTGTTGTTCAATGGGTATAGAGTTTCAGTTTTACAAGATGAAAAAGTTCTAGAGCTCTGTTTCACAATAATGTGAATATACTTAACACAATAGAACTGTACACTGAAAAAATGGTTATCATGGTAAATTTTATGTCATATATATTTTTTTAAAGATTTTTTATTGATTTATTCATGAGAGAGAGAGAGAGAGAGAGGCAGAGGGAGAAGCAGGCCCCCCACAGAGCAGGGAGCCTGAGGCGGAACTCTATGCCAGGACTCTGAGATTATGACCTGAGCCGAAGGCAGATGTTTAACTGACTGAGCCACCCAGGCGCCCTATATTTTTATTTTTTTAAAAGACTTTATTTATTAGAGAGAGGGAGAGAAAGTGTAAACACGCATAAGCAGGGGTGGGGAGGGGCAAAGTGAGAGGGAGAGAATCTCACGCAGACTCCATGCTCAATGCAGAGCCCAACATGGGGCTCGATCTCATGACCCTGAGACCGTGACCTGAGCTGAAATCAAGAGTCAGAAGCTTAACCAACTGAGCCAGCCAGATGCTCCTGTTATATATTTTTAAACACAATTTAAATAAATGATAAAAACATTGAGGACGATGGTAGCTTTGCGTGTTTTCTCATTGCTTGTGTTTCTTTGTACATACTAACCAGTTTTTCTCATTCTTCCCACTATTTTTATTATTGTACATATTTTTATGTATACAAGTTATTGAAGGTTAACTTTGCAATGTTTTCCTTAGGCAATGGAATATTCAGTGGGACTATGCCTGTACTTGAGGAGTAATTAATGTAGCCAGTGATGGACTCTTTAGACTGTGTCTCCCGATTTTGGAGAAATGTGAGGTCCTCTTACACAAAGGGTAGCCAGATCTTGTTGGGTGGAAGCATAGAGTTATCTCATTGTTATAGGGAAGTTCAAATGTGTGTAGAAAAAATTACCTCTACGCTCCAAATGCATCCTTTGTGATACTAGAGCTGGACCCTCACTTTGTCTCATCATTTAGCTTAATTCAGCTCTGAGTGAAGACTTGAATGGTTCACATAAGAATATAAAGAAGAGGCAGATTTTCCTTCATAGATGTGTGTGCCTGTGTGTCTGTGTAGGTGTGAGTGTGTGTTCCAATTTCTTGACCCTGGCATGGGCAGCCAAAAAGACTAACTACATAGACTCCAGATTAGTGAGGTGTTACTCTTCATGGATATTTAGTTTTCGAATAGTCTCCACCCCAGGATATAAACACTAAACTTTTTCCTCCCAGCAATCATGGCTCCCAAGTCTACTGCTTTACCTCTCCCTTTCTTCTCATGGCAGAGTCCTTATTAAACAGCACCTTGAGCAGATTCCAGAGCTTCCAAGTTACCCTCGGTGATGAAAAATCCATTCCCTTTAAAGCCACAATCATTCCAATCTAAGGCTTTCCTTCCCCTGCCATTGAAAAGGTCCCCAAACTGAGGGAAGTTGAAGTGTGGAGGAAGGCAAGGTCTGTTCTTTGAGCCCCCTTCACTCCTCCTCACCTCTAAGTGTGTTGGTTTGGTTGGGAAGAGAGGACATGTGCTCTTGTCCCCTCTCTTTTTGGGAACAGAGGAGTGTCTCCTACAGATTTAGCTAATGGTGTGGCCTTTTGTTGGCTGTGGCTACTTCTCTTTTTCACTCCAACTGGTTGTGGATACCTATTTCATGGCAGGTCACCAAGCACTCTCCCTTTGTGGCATCGCGTGCTTTCTTGGGAAAGCCTGAAAGCCTCCCTATTGACCAGCTTCTCTGACCTGGGAAGTCTGGTCCCCGCTCAAACTCTTTCACAACTGATTGGGTAGTCTTTGGGCCAGGATGCAAGTCCTTTTAGATAAAATTAGGGCAAAACCAATCAAATCCAGTTTCCTTCCATCGTGACCCCTGGAATTAAGGGAATCTTACACGTCTTTGTTACAGCAATTGTTGCTCCTTCCTCTGCTATACTCCCTCCCTCTGCCCTGCCAATTCTCTGCAGTTCATTTCCTTGTTTAGCTAGGTGAAGTTCAGAGCTGTAAGTTCACTCTTTGGAAATACATCTAACTAGAGTAGAAGATGCCAGTCTTCCCTTTGGGCATAACTTGTATTTTCAAGTGATTCTCTTGTCTTCCTCACTTTGCTTAGGAGTAGGAGGTGGGGGGCAACAGCATTCCCGTTGGGCTGATAATTCCACGTTTATGGTGATGCTCTTTCTCCTTCATCAGTCTTAGCCTGATATTAGGGAGGAGGGAGTGTTTCGATCAGGAGTCGACAAAGTACAGCTCATGGGACAAATCGGGCCCACTGCCTGTTTTTGTAAATAAAGTTGTACTGGAACACAGGCACGTTCACATATTGTCTATGGTTGCTTTTGCACTACAATGCAGAGTTTCATAGTTTTAACAGTAAACCATACCCACAAAGCCTAAACTATTTACTATCTAGCCCTTCACAGAAAGATTGCTGACCTCTGAGTTAGAGAATCATGGTTCATAGTAATAAGACTGGTTTTGGGGGTGCCTGAGTCGCTGAGTTAAACGTCTGCCTTCAGCTCAGGTCATGATCTCAGGGTCCTGGGATCTGGCCGGCATCGGGCTCTCTGCTCAGCGGGGGGTCTGCTTGTCCCTCTCACTCTTCCTCTGTGATCTCTCTCAAATAAATAAAATAAAGTAAAGTAAAATAAAATAAAATAAAATAAAATAATAAAATAAAATAAAAAAGACTTGTTTTGCCATGTCTTAAGAATCTCTGATAGGGATTTATGACCCCAGTAATGTGGAACTTAACACCCCTTTGACCTCAGCTCTGGCTCTTGTCACTAATTCCATGGACAGAAAACTAAATCCTATTTAATATTTGGTTACAGTTGCTTAGACACACACACACACACACACACACACACACACACACACACACACACACACACCATTTGAAGTTTGACTCTTTGCTTAATATTTTATTCTTTGGCTCATAGATTAAAGTGCCCCATTTAAATAATATTATTTGAATTTTTTTTAAGATTTTATTGTTAAGTAATCTCCACACCCAATGTGGGGCCGAAACTCACAACCCCAAGATCAAGAGTCTCATACTCTACCAAGTGAACCAGCCCCTAATTGAATTATTTATAGCCAAGATTCAAAGTGAGTTTCAGAGACAGAGAAAAATGAATTATTTCTCACTCTGTTCCTCTATCCACTCTATCTAAACTTATGTCTGAGATCTCTGAATAATAAAGAATTAGCCCCTGATTTTGTTGACTGTCTTTATTGTATATTGTTTCCTATTTCATTAATTTCTGCTACCTTTATAATTAAATTTTCAGGTACTTATCTTTTCTAATATTTGCATATATTCCTTATAAATTCCCCCCTTAGCACACTTTAACTACACTCACATTTTATTTACATTATCAAAATATTAAAAATATTTTCTAATTTTCATTTTGATATCGTCTTTGACCCATGGGCTATTTAAAAATGAATTGTTTAATTTCAGAACATACGAGGATCACCTAGTTACTTTTGAAACATTTCTTGCTTAATTGCTTTTTGGCCAGAATATATACTTTGTATATTTCCAATTCTTTGAAATTTGTTGATTCTTATTATATGAGAGATAAATTATTGTAAATGTTTCATTGTATGTATATATCACATTTTGCTCATCCATTTATCTGCCAATGGACATTGAGTTGCTTTCCCCTCTTGGCTATTATGAGTAGTGCTACTATTAACGTGGGTGTGTGCAAATATCTTTACTGCTTTTGTTCTATAATGGCAGAGTTGAATAATTATGGCAGAGAACCAGAGACTGTATGGTCTGCAACCCTAAAATATTTAACATCTGCACTTTTAAGAAAAGTTTTCAGATCCCTGTCCCAGGCCAGTCAGACTGTCAATGGTGCCATTCAGCCTCTCAGCTGTTTCTCCCAGATCAGAAATCTTTGGATTTCCACTTCTCTGGTATCTTGGCTTAATCCTGCCTCACTATCTTGCTGTCTCTTTGATACTGTTAGGAAGGACATATTTTTAATTCATCCAGCTTTCTTAGTTGTTTTCAGCAGAAGGGTTGGTCTGAATGCCCAGTCCATTAAATGTCAAAGTCAGGGGCGCCTCGGTGGCTCAGTCGGTTAAGCATCCAACTCTTGGTTTCAGCTCAGGTTATGATCTGAGGATCCTGGGATTAAACCACATCAGGCTCTGGTGCTTAGCGGGAAAGTCCGCTTCCCCTTTCTCTCTCCCTCTGCCCCTCCCCCCACTCGTGTACACACAGTCTCTCTCTAAAATAAATAAATAAATCTTTAAAAAAAAAAGTAAAAGTCAGCTTTTAAAAAGTACCTTTTAAAAAACTACTTTTCTATTTAAATCAGCCAGAATCAGTTTCTGTTGATTGCTGGTAAGAACCTTGTGTGATAAACACTTTTTCTACTGGAGATGTAAAAACAATTCCACTGAGAAAAATACCCAGCTATTTTGGACTTTTTTTTAGGGGTTTTATTTATTTATTTACATTTATTTTATTTTTTAAATTTAAATTCAATTAATTAACATATCGTGTATTATTGGTTTCAGAGGTAGAGTTCAGTGATTCATCAGTCTAATATGAACACCCAGTGCTCATTACATCACATGTCCTCCTTAATGCCCATCACCCAATTACCCCGTCCCTCCCCCCCCCTCCCCTCCAGCAACCCTCACTTTGTTTCCTATGATTAATAGTCTCTTATGGTTTGTCTCCCTCTCTGGTTTTGTCTTGTTTTATTTTTTCTTCTCTTCCCCTATGATCCTCTGTTGCGTTTTCTTAAATTCCACATATCAGTGAGATTATATGATAATTGTCTTTCTCTGATTGACTTATTTTGCTTAGCATAATACCCTCTAGTTCATCCACGTCATTGCAAATGGCAAGATTTCATTTTTTTTTTTTTTTTGATGGCTGATATTCTGGATGTTTTATGCCACTGGGAAAATAGGCCAAAAAAAAAAAAGATTATGGTTTTGGCTAGATTGATAAACACTAATTACAAAGGATAAATAAGGTTTCTGCTGCAAGTGAAGGGCTGAAAAGATTATACTTGGAACTTGGCTTCTGGTACTACCATGTCCAGGGAGATGAGTTAATAGGAATTCACTTCCATCTTATACTGCTGTGCAATTAAGGTCAGAATTCCTGCAGGAATGATAACTTCAATCATACCACCAGATGAAGCAGCTTAACTAACTGCAGTTTGGGGTGTGTTCAGTTGATTGGTTAGTTGGTTGGATTTTTGGCAACTTTTCATATTGATATATTTTCATACATACAGAAAAACTGAAATAACAGTACAAGGAACTCCCTTATACCATTTACCCAGATCCACTAAATGTTTGCATCCGTCCCATTTACCATTCTGTGCGTATACATTTTTTTTTTTGAAACTTTTGAGAATATGTTGGAGACATCATGCTACCTTATACTCTAGACACTTTGGTACAAAGTACAAAGAAATTTTTTTTTTTATATGATCAGGAAACCTAACATTGACACAATAGCATTATCTGATTCATAATCCACATACTATTTTTCTCTATGGTCCCAGGAACGTCCTTCATATGTTTTCTTTATCCTTCCAGTTGAAAATCCAATCCAGGATTGTACATTGCATTGATTTTCATTTCTCATTAATCTTCTTTAGTCTACAAAAATTCACCAGTTTTTCTTTATATCTTTGAAGAGTACAGGCCAGTTATTTTGTACAGTGTCAATCAATTTTGGTTTGCTTGATGTTTTCTCATGACTACAACTTCAGTTTATTTTTATACACTTTGGGTAGGAATACTAACCACCACAGGGATGTCATGTTCAACTCTGCTTTCTTCCAGGAGGTCTGTGAGTTGATTTGTCCCAGTGTTAGTGATATAACTTCACTCACTTGATTAGGGGATCTCTCCAATTTTTTTTCATTGTAAAGTTACAATTATACCTTTACAATTAATAAATAATCTGTGGGAAGATATTTTGAAACCGTAAATATTCTGTTCCTTATCAAACTTTTGCCCACTAGTTGTATCACCCATTAATGATGTCCTAACTCCATCATTCCTTCTGTATTTATTAGTTGGCCTTTTACTTTTCCTTCCTCCTTCATTCATGTATGTATATATACATGTAGGGGTTCATGAACTCATTTTATTTATTGGGTTACAATCTATTACTTTCTAAATATTTATTTTGATGCTCCGAGTGTCCTATGTTAGCCTGTAGGAGCCCCTTAAAGGGGACTCTGGTGCTTTTGATTTGTTCTCATCGTTCTTTGAGTACTACCTACTTTCTGGTGCCACGTTATGGTGCAGACTCATACTTTCCCCACCCAAGCTCCGGAACCAGTCTTTTCTCCAAGGAGCACATGACTGTGAAACTTTAGCAAAGCCAAGGAATACGTGGGTAAAATCGAGTCCTAGCATACAGCTACAGCCTTGGTGATCAACTGCAGATAGCAAAACTCTAATCTCAAAACGTCCCCTCTGAGGAGAGGCCTTGCCTGACAGCCTAATGTTTTGTTGTTTTTATTTTGTTTTTAACAGGGTCTTTTTCTTACTTGAAGTATAGTTTATATACAATAGTATATTAGTTTCAGGTGTACAGCAGAGTAATTCCACATTTTGATGCGTCACTAAGTGACCACCATGATAAATCTAGCTAGTCAGTGTACAGATTTATTACAATATTTTGACTATATTCCCTACATTATACTTTATATCCCTGCGACTTATGCATTTTATGACTGGAAGTTTGTACCTCTTAAACCCCTTTACCTGTTTCACCCATCCGCCCACCCTGCTCCTCTCGGGCAACCACCATTTTATTCTCTGTACTTAGGACTTTGTTTCTGTTTTGTTTGTTCATTTGTTTTACATTTTGGAGTCCACAGGCGAGTGAAATCACGGTATTTGTCTTCCTCAGTCTGACTTATTTCATTTAACATAATACCTTCTACATTTATCCATGTTGTCAAAAATGGAAAGATTTCACTCTTTTATTGCTGAGTAATATTCCATTGTATTTATATACATATACATCTTCTTTATCCATTCATCTGTCAGTGAACACTTAGGTAGCTTCCATATATTGGCTATTGTAAATAATGCTGCAATAAGCATAGAGGTGCATATATCCTTTTGAATTAGTGTTTTTGTTTTCTTTGGATAAATACCCAGAAGTGGAATTGCTTGATTATATGGTATTTCTATTGTTAGTGTTTTGAGGAACCTCCATACTGTTTCCCCGTAGATCCTGCACCAATTTACATTCCTACCACTAGTGCACAAGGGTTTCCTTTTCTCAACATCTTCACTAACACTTGTTATTTCTTATCTTTTTGATACTAGCTACTTTGACTGGTATGAGGTGATACTTCATTGTGGTTTAGATTTGCATTTCCCTGGTGATGAGTGATGCTGAGCATATTTTCACACACATGTTGGCTATCTGTATTTCTTCTTTGGAAAAAATGTCTACTCAGGTCCTCTGCCCACTTTTTAATTCGATTGTGGGGGGGGTTGGTGGGGGGCATTGTTTAATTTGTTTGGTGTTGAGTTGTATGGGTTCTTTATATATTTTGGATATTAACCCCTTATCAGATAGACCATTTGTAAATATCTTCTCCCATCCAGTAGGTTGCCTGTTTCATTTTGTTGATGGTTTCCTTAGCTGTGCAAAAGTTTTTTAGTTTGATGTAGTCCCAACTGTTTGTTTTTGCTTTTGTTGCCCTTGCCTGAGGAGATGATCCAAAAAAAAATTATAGCTAAGACCCATGTGTAAGAGTTTACTGCCTGTTTTCCTTTAGGACTGACAGCCTAATCCAAAGGAGCCCCTCTCCCTCTATGTCTGTTGATTTCTACCACCTCACTTTGTTTTCTTTTCTTCACAGAACTTAATCACTAAAATTATCTTGTTTGTTGATGTATTCTTGTACCTTTTCTACCTCTTCAACTTGAATATAAAAGATCTATCAGTCTTAATACCTAGGTATATTACCAGAAACTGAACCTGGCACAATTTCTTTGTTAAACATATATGAACAAATGGAATCTTCCTGCTTGAAAATCCTATGAAAGCTTTTGGCTTTCGGCTCGGGGAGGCAAAGGTGCAACT
Organism: Callorhinus ursinus; assembly: GCF_003265705.2. Classification (NCBI taxonomy): domain Eukaryota; kingdom Metazoa; phylum Chordata; class Mammalia; order Carnivora; family Otariidae; genus Callorhinus; species Callorhinus ursinus. The sequence continues at coordinate 11,401,428 of NW_027397088.1, read as the reverse complement.
TTCTTCGGTCGTCCCGAATCCGGGTTCATCCGACACCAGCCGCCTCCGCCATGCCGCCTAAGTTCGACCCCAGCGAGATCAAAGTCGTGTACCTGAGGTGCACCGGTGGCGAAGTCGGTGCCACGTCTGCCCTGGCCCCGAAGATAGGCCCGCTGGGTCTGTCTCCAAAAAAGGTTGGTGATGACATCGCCAAGGCAACCGGTGATTGGAAGGGTCTAAGGATTACGGTGAAACTGACCATTCAGAACAGACAGGCCCAGATTGAAGTGGTACCTTCTGCCTCTGCCCTGATTATCAAAGCCCTCAAGGAACCACCAAGAGACAGAAAGAAGCAGAAAAACATTAAGCACAGTGGAAATATCACTTTTGATGAGATTGTCAATATTGCCCGACAGATGCGACACCGATCTTTAGCGAGAGAACTCTCTGGAACCATTAAAGAGATCCTGGGGACTGCCCAGTCTGTGGGCTGCAATGTAGATGGCCGCCACCCTCATGACATCATAGATGACATCAACAGTGGTGCGCTGGAATGCCCGGCTAGTTAACTACAAAGGAAAATGTTTCAATAAAGGATCATTCGGGGCGCCTGGGTGGCTCGGTTGGTTAGGCGACTGCCTTCGGCTCGGGTCATGATCCTGGAGTCCCAGGATCGAGTCCCGCATCGGGCTCCCTGCTCAGCGGGGAGTCTGCTTCTCCCTCTGACCCTCTTCCTTCTCGTGCTCTGTATCTCTCATTCTCTCTCTCTCTCAAATAAATAAATAAAATCTTTAAAAAAAAAAAGTATCATTTGACAACCAAAAAAAAAAAAAAAGAAAATCCTATGAAAACACAACATATTTCTTTACCTTTATTTTATATAATGAAAGTTTTTCAAACGACATTTGCCCTGATTCCCACCTTTCCTTAGAAAAGTTTCCTAATTACATATCCAGATAAGAAAATTTTGATGTATGATAATGACTACCACATTAGTATTTTAAATTTCCTACATTTTCATATATTTGTCTACCAGTCCATAATGTATTTAAAGTCACTCTGTTGTTTTTTGTAACTGTATCCCCAAAGAATCCCACGCTGTTACTGTGGTTACTCTTTAAACCATTCTTCTTCCACTGGGTCATCTCTGATACACAGCTATGCAGGTGGAAAGTCTAATTTAAATACTTCTTGCTGAGTCCTCCGTAAAGGCCACCACATGAATGCTAATTGTGGAGCTTCCATGCCTGGCCCACTCAGACGTATGCAGAAGGGGATCACCAAAGGTGTTAAATGTCAGAGTTTAAATGTGTAGACATGGCAGTAATCAGTGCTTTTCCTCCTAGCTCTTCATGACCCATTAAATCTATTTAGTGAAATCCTGAGAAAATGAATCTAAATTAGAGTTTTCCAACCAGTGATCTGTAAGATACAAGATACATTTTAACCACCAAACACCTGTTTTCTTCTCCACCATTTTCTTAGTGATATGACTATGGATCTGCTCTTCTATCTTTTCCTTTTATCTCACTTCCATAGTCTGGAATAGAGAATGTACATAATTTTCCTCTCCATAGTACAATTTTCATCGGGAAATATCACTTGAGACCAGTCCCTCGCTTTCATTTGGTCTAATATGATGGTACTACATGTTATTGGGACTCACGACATACCATCTGGTCTGTCCTGTGCAAAGGTAAAAGTCAGTTGGCCGCAACTCTCAACACACAGATGGCGCAGAGTTAAAAACCAAACAAACTGGTTTTGATCATTAAACTTTGATTATGTAAGATGTTAGCTTTGGAAGTAGCAGGTTGAAGGATATACAAGAACTCTGTCATTTTTGTAACTTTTTCTCTAAGTTTAACCTTATTTCAAAGTAAAAAATTTTAAGGAAGCCCTCTAAAACCCTACATTTTTGCCTTGTGTACCTGGCCTGAAGTTCACTAATAATTCACTTTAGCTGAAATAAATGGCCTGAATTTCATAAATAATTCACTTTAATCTTGTACTAACTTTCTTAACTGTTTCGCCTCACATCCTCAGCTCCTGATGACAGTTATGCCCGAGATTCCCTTCTACTGTTTGACACTTGATGCTGTCCATCAGTTTCTGAATTCTGTCCTCTTTTCTTAAGAACCATTTATTTTTGTATCATTCAGCCCACTTATCTGATACAGACCCCAGGATCCTTCCCAAGATGTAGGTTAGGCTTCCTGGGCTCACAACAGGACTTGCCAAGTTAGTCTTCCAGATAGCTACAGTAGGTACCCCACTTTCTAAGTTTGTAGATGTTCCTCGTGGAAAAGTGAGCATGGACAACTTCACCTCTTACCCTCCTCATCTCAGACACATTGCTGTTAGTCCTCTTTCCAAAGTTAGAACTTGGCTCTGAGAGGTTGACCTCTGGTCTGTTTCCCATTGGCGCTTAATCCCTAAGCCATCCTGGCCAGAAGAGGGAGTAGTTACAATAAGGAATCTTCCAGCTCGGTCGTTAGTCTTCTCAAACTTCAATTGTTTGCTTAGTCTGTTCAAATGGATCCCTGCTTCAGTTTCCCACTTGACATCAACTACTACACTAAATTCTTACTGTTTAAAAAGTTTAGGAGTAGTGACTTTTCCCCCTCATTTTTTGAAGTAATATATGTAAAGAAAAATTTTAAAAGCCAGTCACCCATAATTGTATCATGCAACAAAAAAAGAGATAGCAACTAGGAGATATATATATATATATATATGTATATATTAGAGTCATAATATATTTCAACATATCTTTATTTTCTGGTATTCTTTTCAATAAAGAGTATCTACCAGAAACCTATATCAAACCTCCAACATCATGCACAAGAGTTAACATGCCCTTTAATGTTGGGAACAACTCAAGGGTAACTGCTATCACTGCTACCATTTAAAATTGTGTTGCAAATTTCTGCCGATGTTAGAAGACAAAAATAAAAAAGAAACAAGATGATTTAATTTTGAGGAGGAAGAGGCAAAACTGGTATTTATAGATAATTACCAGAAAATGTGAGGTATAATAGATTGAGGAACTATTAGAGAACACATTTTGATGACTTTAACAATTTTGAGGGGCACTAGTGGGGTATTTTGTAAAGTGCCCCACTGGTTTTGTCTCATGTTTTGCTCATGATTAGATTGGACTTTTGGGTTTGGAAGAGGAAGACCACAGGGTGGCTCAGTTGGTTGGGTGTCCAACTCTTGATTTCAGCTCAGGTCTTGATCTTGGGGTTGTGAGTTCAAGCCCCACATTGGACTCCATGCTGGGTGTTGAGCCTACTTAAAAAGAAAAGGAGAAAAGAAAACACAATGAGAAACTATTAGGAATAATGAAAAAGTTTAATAAAATCCACATACATGATCAAAATCAGTTGTTTTTCTTTATGCTACCAACAACAAAACAAATATATTTTAAAAATCCCATCCCCCCCCCAAAAAATCCCATTCTCAGTAAGCACAGGAACTCTTTAAAATACAGGCAATTAAGGGCGCCTGGGTGGCTCAGTCCTTAAGCGTCTGCCTTCGGCTCAGGTCATGGTCCCAGGGCCCTGGGATGGAGCCCCACATTGGGCTCCCTGCTTCGCGGGAAGCCTGCTTTCCCTCTCCCACTCCCCCTGCTTGTGTTCCCTCTCTCGCTGTGTCTCTCTCTGTCAAATAAATAAATAAGATCTTTAGAAAAAAATACAGGCAATTAATAATAACATGATATGTGCAAGACTTGCATAAGAAAACTATATTAGTAAAATACACAACAGGGGACCTGAATAAATAGACATATTACAGATTGATATTGTCAAGGTATAATTGCCTCAAAATTAATCAATATGAATTCTGTGCAAATTCCATTAAAATCCTGATAGGATTTTTCAAGGAATTTGGTAAACTGTTTCTAACATTTGCCTGAAAGTAAATGAGCAAAAATTACCATGAAAATGTTGAAAAAGAGCAGTAAAGGATTCTTTGTCTTGCCACAGAGCAGAGATTTACTGTAATTTTTGAAATAGTTTTGGCATGTGGATCGACAAAAAAATCAGTGGAACAGAATAGATTCCAGAAAAAGACCCCCAAGTATATGAGAATTTAATACATGATCATATTGGCATTTCAAAGCAATGGGGGAAAGATATTGGGATAACTGGTTTTCCTTAGCAGAGTAAGAATTTAGGTGCCTACCTGCAATCATATGACAAAATACATTCTAGATGGCTGAAATCCTTAACAGTTAAACATAGAGGGAAGAAAAAAAAAACAACTATGAAAGTTAAAAAAGAAAATATAAGTACAGTTTTGTATCATCTTTTGTGTAGGGAACATGTTACAGGTGAGGTTCTCCAAAAATCAGGCTCTAAAATGATTAGTGTGCAAGGGAGCTCTTCACATTCAGTATTTATGGAGGAAGAGAAGGGTTTAGGATTAAGGAAAGAAGTTGGGCTGTGACACAATAACAATAAGGCCTCGTTCCACCCCAGAGAGCTCATCAGGTGCTATGGGCCCAGGTTAAGGTGAGGGCATTGGGCTTTTATAGCCCCACACACTCCTGGAATTGGGTGTAGGCTGACCCCAGATGGGATGTGATGTGGGGTGGGGTCACTCTCCTAGACAGAGTAATTTCCAGGGAAGGCTGAGAGCTTCAGTCCTGAGAAGATCCCATTTGTCCAGTGCATCATCCACACTTGAGCAGCTTGGATCAATTTCTTCCTATAAACTGAGAGAGCAGATCCTCTAAATCCTGTGAGTGTCTTTTCTTGAGGAAAACTTATAAAGGCAAGATTAGTGGAATGACCTACAGCTTCCATCACTGCAGCTGGTCTTGAAGCCATAACAGATACCCAGTGTCTCCTTCTCTTTCCCATTTCAGATTCCCCATAATCTTCACTAGCACCTCTGCAGGTCTGTATAGCTTACTTGGTGAGGTGACCCAGACCCTCATCTGAGAGTCTGAGCCTCTGATCACCATGAACTTCTCATGCCATGGCTATTATACTTGTCATTTATGCTCAAAACTGAGTAAGGGAATAGTAAGAGATGCTCGAGTGGAGCATCTTGCAATGCCAGAAAATAAGAAAGTATTCAAGGAAAAACCTACAGTGATGGGGATGTGTCAAAGACTTGGAGCTGACTGAAAGAACTACCTATGGCCATACCTGGAACAATTGGAGAAAAAAAAGGTGGTACTGGATTTTTTTTTTTTTAACATTTTATATATTTATTTGAGAGAGAGACCACGAGCAGAGGGGAAGCAGGGAGCCTGACGCGGCACTCGATCCCAGAACCCTGGGACCCTGACCTGAGCCAAAGGTAGACACTTAACTGATTGAACTACCCAGGCGACCAAGGTACTATTGGATTATACCCTGAAGTTTAAAATAAACATCTATGAGCCCACGTTGATGTAAATAAAATTTTTAATAAGTAAATTGGGGAAAAGAGACAAATCTCTTTTATAGAAGAATTCTAAATAATTTATGTAGGTATCCTACTCTAAAGAAGGTGGAGCATAACTCCCTGTTCCTTATATACAGGTTGCCAATAGTGACTTCCTTCCAAAGAGTACTATATGGAAAGGGGAAAAAAGAGTAGCTTTTCAGTGGAGAAAACTGACAAACAGTGCTTAAGTCAGGTGATCAAGGTTAGCCTCAACTCTGATAAGTCATTTAGAAAGAATGGACCCTGGCTCTTCACCTCTGTGGTCACCCTCTTCCAAACCCAAAAGTCCAATCTAATAATGAGCACAACATGAGACAAAATTGGGGGCGGCACTTTACAAAAGAGCCAAATGGTACCCCTCAAAACTGTCAATGTCATCAAAACAAGAGAAGTCTGAGAGACAGTCATAGCCCAGTGAAGCCTGTTGACTAAACATGATGTGGCATTCTAGATGGGATCTTGGAACCAAAAAAGGACATTAGGTAAAAATTTAGGAAATCTCAGTAAAATGTGCCATACTAATGTAATATGTTGATAATGGGAAACTGAGTGGGGTGTATATGCGAACTTTCAGTACTATCTGCAATTTTTCTGTAAAGTTTCTATAAAACTAAAACTATTCTAAAATTAGAAGTTTAATTATTTTTATGTATGTATTTATTTATTTTTATTTATTTATTTCTCAGAGACAAGCAGGGGGAGTGGCAGGCAGAGGGAGAAGCAGACTCCCTGCTGAGCAAGGAGCCCGATGTGGGGACTCGATCCCAGGACTCTGGGATCATGACCTGAGCTGAAGGCAGATGCTTAACCTACTGAGCCACCCAGGTATCCCTGTGTATTTTTTTTTAAAGATTTTATTTATTTATTTGACAGAGAGAGACATAGTGGGAGGGGGAACACAAACAGGGGGAGTGGGAGAGGGAGAAGCAGGCTTCCCTCTGAGCAAGGAGCCCGATGTGGGGCTTGATCCCAGGACCCTGGGGTCATGACCTGAGCCGAAGGCAGACGCTTAATGACTGAGCCACCCAGGCGCCCCTGTATTTTTTTTTTTTAAGATTTTATTTTTAAGTAATCTCTACACCCGACGTAGGGCTCAGACTTACAACCGTGAGGTCAAGAGTCAGGTGCTCCACTGACTGAGCCAGCCAGGCACCCCTTTGTTTGTATTTAGTGGATATTAACCAACCCTCAGATAAAAATACACAATAGCCCCAAAGGTGAAAACAATATATTAATTTATTTCCAAGATAACAACATGGACCATCATTGCAAACAAGGACGGATTTAGTAGTTTCAGCCCATCCCCATGGGCTAGTGGAAACCCACTTGCCCAAACACTACAGTCTTCCAATATTAAAGTATTTAAGACACAGAGATGACCAGCAACAGACATGTAAACATCTTCTATTCCAAAAGAGTTCTCGTTCTAGATGAGAAAGATCCAGTGTAAAACATTTCTTCTCGGGTGGGGTCATTTAAAGAAGTTGAAAAAAAAGATGATTCTTAGACTCCACCATTAGCTCTGGGTGTGTTCCCTACGCTTCAAGACTATACCACTCTATACAGCTCCATCTTTTTCAGTAGCAGGGAAAAAAGGCTTTATTTCAAAGGCATTCCCTTAAATACGATTAACATTCAACAGGCAGTCACAGAAAAAAAAATAGTGTGAATTAAAGGTATCATTAGTTGTAGTAACTTTTTTTTTGTTAGAATAAATAAATATTAAGGAACTCAATGGATTTAGGAGTACAAAAGTAGACTTCACATTTTTCTGAGGTGACAGCACATTTTCTCATATTAACACTGAGACCATTCTTAAAACCTACCCTCTCTGGTATACTAAATATGGCTTTATTTCACCTTCTCTAAATATTCCATCTCAGGAAACTGAACTAAGGAGACCACTAAGAACATCCCAATCCTCAGAGAACTCGTTTCCTCATGCTCATTAACAACTTCTCTAAGCCTCACTTACTTCATCTGCAAAATGGAGGTAATCATGTGAGCCTCCCAAGAGTGTTGTAAGGTGTTAAGGCAATGAGCCATAAGGGAGCTATGTGGATGCCTACAACACAGCAGGATTTAGCTTCTGTCTATTCCTTCCTTTCTCCCTTTGGAATGATCTCTGATTTAGACCTTGATTTCTTTTTTTTTTTTAAGATTTTATTTATTTATTTGAGAGAGAGAGAACGAGTGGGGGGGGGGCGGCAGAGAGAAAGAGGAGAAGTGGACTCCACAGTGAGCAGGGAGCCCAACATGGGGCTCAATCCCAAGACTCCAGGATTATAACCTGAGCCGACGGCAGACACTTGACTGACTGAGCCACCCAGGCGCCCCTAGACCTCGACTTCTAATCACTCATATTCTTGGCCTGATATCCCAGTCTATAACTCTGCATATGAATGCATTAAAATACAAGCAATCCGTGAGATTCTCTAGAGCAGCCTTTCCAACGTTGGAGCTATTACCAAGAATTTTAGAGTGAAAAAGCTTCTCTCTTCATTTTCTCCTTGTGTCAAATGGGTCTGGCATACAACAGGCACTCAAGAAATATTTACTGACTGCATGCTGAGTGAACGAATTGGATAAAGGATAAGGGGTGAGTGTAAGCACAAAGGATAAGAGACACAGATGCTCACTCACAATGGAAAGCTCTTAAAACTCTAGGCACTCTTATCAGCACTAAGCATTGTAAAGCTACTCAGAGAATACTGAGAATAAGCTACTCAAAATACTCTGGAGTCCTTAAAGCCTTCACGGTGTAGAATTTAGACTCCATTTTGCAGGTAAGATCACTGTGGTGGGGGTGGAGGGTGGTGACCGAAGAGGAAAGTGATTCATTCTGAGGTTAGAGACCTGGGACAAGATTCATGCACTAGCACCTCTCTTCTAGAAATATCTTCATTCTGTGGGAACGTTGCAGTGTTGTCCATGGAAAGCAATGGCAGGGGGACTAGCGAACATTCTGACTCACCACAAGAAATGTCCTGTTTTGCTGGGATTCCTTTGCTGAAGCAGGAGGTAGTGGCTGCTGTCGGAAAGCATATCCCGCCTCCTGTCAATGACTTTACCTCCTATACAGGACTTCAGACACAGTAAACTGGAAAGGTTAGTGTTGAAACCCGGGAACAAGATCTAGTTTTCCCTTCTGGTAGCTCAAGTTTTAAAAGAGATTGCTGAGTTGCCCAGAAAGTTGTTTCTATGCCTACATGCGGCTGAGCAAAGAGGAGTGGTGTCCACAGATGCGTGGCTATAGATCTCTCATAGAAGATTCCTTCAAAGAAACACAATTCCTATTTTCCTAAATAGTATTATCTACAGTTCTTCTTTTCATGAGAACATTTCTCTATAATGAGTATCCGGTGCAAAGGTTTGACATCAGTTCAGTTGATCACTGATCAGAGAGTTAGCATGACGTAGGAGCGTCAGGAGGCCGCCATTGTGGCCAAAATGCCGGCATGGCCCTGTGCAGCCATCCCAATAGCAGAGTTCACAGTGTCCAGTGGATGGTTTCACACAGAATAACATGGCCAGGTCCTGTAGCCGTAACCTCGTTCTGGCAACTATTCACATAAGCAAGGCAAAGTTCTCTCACAAAGAAAGGCTCTTCTTCCCAGCTGCGAGCGCCTGTCGAGCCCGTGTTACAGTGGATCAGAAATACCAGCTGGGCTGTATTACTGTTTCACTCTGATTTAGGGCTCTTTCTCGAAGCCTCAGTTCGAGGCATTCCACGGTGAGGGGGTACGTGGAAAGCTCAAACTTGTTAGCGAAGAGGCTGGGCGAATTAATCAACCACTTCAAGTCTCCGTTTCCATAGATACAGATGCCGTGGACATAGCGGCCTGCAGAGGAGAGAACAAGAGACAGTCAGAAAATGCTGATTTTCCAAAGTTGGGGGTAGTGAGGCTGCCCAGCCGTAGAGTCTTGCCTGCCTATGGAGTAGCTAAAAGCGTGCCGTGTGCTACAGGATTTGAATGAAACAGGATCGTGTAGGCCCAGCCCACAAGGAAGTTCAGCTCTTTATAGGAAGACAAAGGGAACACATAGGTACTTAAATAACAGGAGAGTGAAATAATACAAAGCGAGAACATAATAGGTGTCAGGACAATTCGTGTATTATCAAGTGAGCATGATGGATGAGAGAGGTTCTAGAAGTGTACAGATGGGACAGGTCTTGATGGGTTGCACTGCTCAGGCCTGTTCTGTGAGCCTCTCCAAGTGCCTATTTTTATCTCCACTGAGATGAGAATAAACCTCACTGATAGGACATGTCAAGACTCAACTCCTCACCCACCTCCAAGTCCCCCTGGGTACTTCTCCTCCTTTCTCTCACACCCCACATCCAATCTGTCAGCAACTCTGTCAGCTCAACCTTCAAAATACTAACAGAATTTGATCTCTTTCCACTGCCTCCACCACTACCATCCGGGCCCACACCACCTCACCATCCTGTCTGACTTGTTACGGTAATAATTGCCTCCACCTTGGTCTGTTAGTATATTCTCAGCACAACAGCCAGAGCGATTGTTTTAAATGTTAAGCACATCATGATGTCTCCTCTGCTCAAAACCCTCTAAGGGCTTCTCATCTCATGTGGAGGAAGAGCCAAAATGCTAGCAATGGCACTGAAAACTCCTCAGAGTCTGGCCTTTACCTCCCACCACTTGCTCATTCACTTACAACCCTTGCTCACTCACTCCGGCCACACTGGCTTCCTCGATGGATCCGAGCACACCATGCATGCTGTACCTGAGAATCCACATTGCTCTTCCTCCCCCTGCCAGCCCCCTTCCACCAGACATCCTGGAGGCTCCCTCTCACACCACACCCCAGGTTATCTGCCTCAAGGCTGTGTTCTCAGTGAGGCCTCCTCTGACCTCCCTTTCCTCCTTCCCTGATTAATTTTCCTCTTGGCTCTCATTACCAACAGACAGATGTGTGTGTCAGTGCCACGGAGTCAAATATTTTGTTTATTGTATTTCTTTCCAGATAATTGTTTATTGTCTTTCTCCCAGGACTAGAACATAAGGTCCAGAAGAGCTGGAACTTGAGACCATTTTGTTCCCCTCTGGGTCTTCTGCATCTGGGACAGTACCTGGTAAATATTTGGAGTTACATTAATAGCTACTGAGTGAATGGATAGAGAAGGATGAGTGGAGAGTTAGTGGAAGCATAGAACTGCGGGGGGGGGAGCATCAGGGGTACAGATGGTGGCTTCATTTGGGGACAATGCCTCTGGAAAAAATGTGCAAAGGTGTGAATTCTCTGCTAGAATCTGGAGTTTGGTTGGGAAGTGGGTTAGAAGAAAAATGGTAGGAAGTTGAACCTCTTTTCTAGAGGTTTCTTGGCATAGAGTAGACTGACTACGGTCGACTGACCTAAAACAAACTAAAGGGCTGGGCCTTTTTTTTTAATCCCATAAATAGGGAAAGTCTTTGAAGATTTTTGAATGGAAGAATCAAATGGTGAAACGAATTTTAGCAAGATTAATTTTGCAGAGTTTTGCAGGGTACATTAGAAATCAATCAGGAGGCCACACTAACAACTTAATGTAAACCAGAGAACCGGTTCAAAGTGAATGGTTGCCATGAGTGGGGAAGGAAGGGTATTAGAAACAGAACAGAGAAGGGCTGACAGGACTTGTGATTAATTTAATGTGCCTGGGAGGAAGCACAACAGAGAGTGGAAACCATGGGGCACAGAAGCCAGAGTTGTGGGAAGTCAGAGGAGTACCCGGGGGGAGGTGGTGAGAAGTGAATGCACAAGCAGCACGTCCATGCTTAAGAGAATGAAGTGAACAGGAGCGACCTTTTCATGTGCATGGAGTAGAGGCTACACAGACAACTTGGTCTTCCAGCTAGAGGCAATCAGTCCACACTTGAGAGAGAAGAGAATCACTCCCCACCAGCACAGAGGGCAACGCAGGATGGCAAGAGAGCAAGGGGATCGTTTAGGGGAACCTGCACAAAGTTGAGACCCCCAGGCCCCGGCTGTGAGCATGGGTAGCTTTTCCTCTCAGAACAGGAAGGAACAATGAGTGTGTGTCCAAAGTACCCTGAGATGGAGGAATGGAGGTGGCGTGACAAACTGGTAAGGGGATTTCGACGGAATGTCTCGAAAGTTCTTCCTCAAGTTGAAATTGTTACCTTTTGAGGGTGGAAAGGCCGTAAGATTAAGAGGTTAAAGCAAGCAGGAAAGATGAAAAGGACACCAGGAAGATAATGAGGTAAATAAAAGAATGAGTAGGCAGCCAGGAGGGTCTAGCCTCGCTCTCGGGGGTGAGTTTGGGACAGTTCTGTAAGAGTCTCCAGTGATGTTCTGCTTAGGGAAACACAAATGGCATAAAGCAGATGCTGGGAATCGTTATGCATAGGAATGGACCTTGCAGGGTCAAATGGCAGAGGAATCTGGAATGCTGAGTGAGAACAGCATGGGACAGCTGACCCAGTACACAGGCTGGACAGGGAGTCCTCAGAAGGAAGCTAGTAGAAGGAAGAAGCTGGGACAGTTGAAACCTTGGCAATCCCAATTTTAAAAAAGCAACCACACTTCAAACAACAACAACAACAACAACAACAACAACAACAACAACATATTTTAGGTGTGGGGATATAGCAATGAACAAATTGGTCAAAAATCCTAGCCCCCTTGGGAGCTTCTATTCTGCTCTGGGGAGAAAGACAGGAAGATAGTAAGGTGGTGAAGAAAACTAGGAGAGCGACAAAGAGACTGTAATCAAAGGTGGAAGCTCCAACTTCAAGACCACAGAGCTAGGTGGTCCTGTGATTCTAAGTGCTAACAGGTCCTACAGAGCGGGTACACAGCCATGGGTTTAGGACAAATCCTATTACTCACAACCAAGGGGAAAAGGTCCAGATTGGACTCCTGACTTGCTGGTTTGGCATGCACTGTTCTGCCTCCTCTGGGTCCTTTTTCTTTTCCCTATCTAGTGGTTTGGGGGACAAACTATTTTTCTGCTCTGTACCGTACAAGGCTTTCAGATGTTCACTGGCATAAAAGGTGCTAAGAGAAGAAAAATGAGACATTTGTCTGAGAGGCTTGGGCTGCCCAAGCTTTGTACCCTAGGTAGGTCCCTGGCTCGGGGCTACTCTCATGGGCCCACCTGTCATGTGATAAGTAAAGATCCCTCTAAAAATGCAAACCTGACTAGCCTATACCTTCTCTATGGGGTAGGGCCTGGACACAGGTGAAGACAAGGAGACTGAGGGTAAGGCTTGACAGAGGGGCAGGGTGTTGGTGACTGATGCAGTGGGACAGAAGCTTCTGTGGTGGGGGCTGGAGCCACAAAGTAATGTCACATGGGTCCCTGCTGTGGAGGCTGAAGTTCTCACGAGTTACAGCTGGAGAGGAGGTGGAGAAGCAGATCAGAGGATGACCACGGTGGGCCTAGAAGGAGGGTGACAGGGTTGTGGGAGCACTTTGGGGAAGTCAACACATCTCAAATATTGAGACCCCGACTGATGGTGATGGTCTCTTTTCTAAAGAAGACTTAGGGGCGCCTGGGTGGTTCAGTCAGTTAAGCGACTGCCTTCGGCTCAGGTCATGATCCTGGAGTCCCGGGATCGAGTCCCGCATCGGGCTCCCTGCTCGGCAGGGAGTCTGCTTCTCCCTCTGACCCTCCCCCCCTCTCATGTGCTCTCTCTCTCTCAAATAAATAAATAAATAAAATCTTTAAAAAAATAAAAAATAAATAAATAAAATAAAGAAGACTTAGGACATCCAAAAGCAAAGCAATCTCCTCTCCACCTTCCTCCTTCTACCAGGAGGGCAGGCCATGATGAAATGCAGGCAGGTGGCACGGGCTGTCCTCTGGGGACAATATGTTGGCTGATTAAGGTAAAGACATGAATACGCTGAAGAGCAAACTGTACAGTGACATGAGGATGTTGCCATCTGCAGCAGAAGGGGACGCTCAGAAAGACAGGAGAAGGGGTGGAGTGTAATGGAGAACTGCAAAGAGGCACCCATTTGGAGGTTTTCCTCTGAAATATTGTCAATGCGATGGACCAAAGAGGGAAGCCAGAAACTGCAGGTGGATGGACGAGTGGAGGAGGCAAAGCTTTGTCACCACAGGGAACAAAGGTGAAACCCTCACACTTGCTCTTTCACTTAACCACTTGCCCACCTCCTGTTATGGGCTGAATTGTCCCCCTCCCCAAATTCATATGTTGAAGTCCTAGCCCCCCATACCTCAGACTGTGACCATATTTGAGACAGAGCTATTCAAGTTAAAATGAGGTCATACAGGATGGGCCCTAATCCAGTATGACTGGTGTGGGTATAAAAAGAGGAGATGAGAACTCAGACACACACAGAAGGAAGACCACATGAGGCCACGGGAAGAAGGTGGCCATCTGTGAGCCTCTCGGGAGAAACCAAATCTGTAGCCACCTTGCTCTCCAACTTCTAGCCCACAGGAGTGTGAGGAAATAAATTTATGTTGTTGAAGTCACCCAGTCTCTCATACATGGTTATGTTAGCCCTAGTGAATGAATACCAGGCTCACTAGGTACCAGGCAAGAATCTCAATGGACTGTAGACCAGGGCTGATGAAAGCCCTTCTTTATAAAGTTCTATAGAAATGAAAACAACTGGGGCACCTGGGTGGCTCAGTCGGTTAAGCGTCTGCCTTCAGCTCAGGTCATGATCCCAGGATCCTGGGATCGAGTCCCACATCGGGCTCCCTGCTCAGTGGGGAGTCTGCTTCTCCCTCTGCCTCTGCGCCCCACCCCGTTCATGGAGGAGCACTCTCTCAAATACATAAAGAAAGAAAGAAAGGAACGATCTCATTCTTGTCCGTCTGGAGGAGAAATATCTTGTTAGTGTTGCCTGCCATCATGCCAGAGCTGCAGCAAATACCTCTAAGCCAGCTGGAAGCTTGTGTGCGGGGTGGGGGCGTGGAGGGGGGACAGGCTGGTGTGAGGGGCAGGGGTGGAGGTCCAGCTTGCTCCGTGGTGAGAACCTGACATCACGTCTCATCATGACCACTTTCCCCTCCTAACCACTGCAATCCCAAAAGGAACAGAAAGAGGAATAAGTAAGAAGAAAGCAGAAACTAGCAAGAAAGTATCATCATAAGTTGAGCCCGCCTCTACACCCACTTGCTAATCAAGAGTTGGAGAACATCAGTGAGATAACTTCATGTCATTTCTCTTCTCTTTTTTCTTTTTCTTTCTTTCTTTCTCTCTCTTTTCCTTCCTTCCTTCCTTTTTTAGCAGGTGCCATGTCCAGCGTGGGGCCCAGTGTTGGGCTTGAACTCATGACCAAGAGCTGAGCTAGGATCAAGAGTCATATGCTTAACCAACTGAGCCACCCAGGCACCCCTGCCTCCTAAATTTACCATGTCTTGAAGACTCTAGCTACTCTAAGAACTCACAGATTGTTCTAAATATACCAGCAGTTCTCTCCATAAGAACCCCTGTATTTCACGACCTTCATGCCAACACCAACAAGCACTGTGGCCTCAAAGTGTGGAATGAATGGCTCACCATGGCAGCCTCCGTGTTTATCTTCCATGTCAATCCACTTTATAGCCCTGAGGTTACCGATCCACGATGCGTTTGGCATGGAGCCAGGGACACCTGCATGTTGATAAAGAAGAAAAGCAGAAATGAGAACCAAGAAAGAAGGGTGGCATTTCATCAATGAAGCCTCCAAGTTATGCTTATATTTTTGGTAGATTATCTTTCACGTTAGATTTTCCATTGTCGGTGTGCAAAACCTCAAAAGCTTATGGTGTGAATAGTTGATGGTTATGAACCCTGCCTTGCCACCAGTAAAAAAATATATTTGCATAATTTTTTTTGGTCATAATGTGTGCCCAAGCCTGCAAAATAGAGTTTAAGAGATATCATAGCATGAAATCATAATGCAGATGGAAAAGTTGGGAGATTTGAGGTTATCTCTCAATGGCCTTCAACTGAATTTGCTTTCAATCCTAATATTACAGCTTTTCAAGACTTCAAATGACTTGTATGTTAAAATGAAGCTCAGAAAACAGGCTACTCTATGTGCTAAGCACTAATAAGTTGCAATATTCAGCATACAGAAGGGAAATACCTTGTTCACTACTTATAAACTCAAACAAATCCCTTAACACTCTATCCTTTTTTTAATTATTTTTTATTTTTTATAAGCAATCTCTATACCCAACATGGGGCTCGAACTTATGATCCCAAGATCAAGAGTCCCACACTCCACTGACTGAGCCAGTCAGGCCCCCCTGACACACTATCCTTTTTATTTGTTAAAGTGCTTCTTGAGCATTTGGTGTTGCCAAGCATTGTGCTGGGCCCTGGGGAGAGAGAGAGAGAGAAACAAGAAACAAGATGATTCTCCAACACCCAGTGAGAATAAACTGTTGACCCCAAGCAGTAAGTTTGATCTTTGAGTTTCTTGGAGGAAATCTGGCCCGCACTGACCCACCCATCTTCTCTATTTCTTTCAGCTGTTCTTTGGCCCAAAGTTTAGTGGCTGATCCATTAACTAATTAGTTATCTAATTCACCTTTGAAATGTAAAGAGCCTTTGAAAAGGGGAGGAGGGCTTTAGGTCGCCACTAAGCCAGGGCTTTTCCACCTTGGCATTACTGACTATTTATTTATTTATTTTTGCATATTTTAAATATTTATTTATATACATTTATATTTTTATTTAAAAATTATTTTATTTTATTTTATTTACATTCAATTAATTAACATATAGGGCATTCTTGACACTTTAGACTGGATAATTCCTTGTGGTAGGGCCTGTCCTGTTGTCATTGATATTTAGCAGCATGCCTGGACTCCGCCTACCAGATGCCAGTAGGACAGAGCCCTCAGCTGTGACAATCAAAAACATCTTCAGGTATGGCCAAATGTCCCCAGGAGGGAGGGTGGTCGGGCAAAAACTGCCCCATTTGAGAAACGCTGTGCTAAACTTTTTTTTTTAAGATTTATTTATTTTAGAGAGAGAGAACGAGAGAGAGAGAGAGAGCATGGGCGGGAAGGGTAGAGGGAGAGGGAGGGAGACTCTCAAGCAGACTCCCTGCTGGGCGCAGACCCTGATGTGGGGATTGATCCCAGGACCCTGAGATCATGACCTGAGCCAAAATCAAGAGTCAGACATTCAACCAACCCGAGCCACCCAGACACCCCTGTGCTAAACCATTTCAAATAACCCTCTCCATCTCAATAAATTTTGGATAAGTCAGAGATTAAAGGGTCCATCTAATCCTATAGAGTAGAGTAGTTTTACCCCAAGATTTCCATTACTGGAAAGTAGGTATATGAGAATCAAAGGTAAATGCAGCAAAAGAAGAAATACTTTGTTTTATAAGCGCTCCAACAATTTTCACCAGTGAGCAATGCAATCTGAACATAATTCTCATATAATGGCACCACGCTCATGACATCTGTACCCAGACTGTAATAGTCCTTTCTCAGAAGATCCAGTAGGCAGAATAACGCCCCTCCCGATGACATATATTCAAAGAAGTCTGGATTCTAATCTCTGGAACCTGAAATTAGGTCACAGGGCAAAATGGAATTCAGTTTGCTAATCAGCTAACTTTAAAAGAGGGAAACTATCCTTAATTATCCAGGCCGAACCAATGCAATCACAAGGGTCTTTAACGGTGGAAGAGGGAGGTGATGAGCTGGTCTTTTTTTTTTTTTACCATTTGAAGGTAGAGGAAGGGGCTAAGGAACACGGGTGACCATTAGAAAAGGCCCAGACCGTACAGAAAGGAACAGAGTCCAGCCAACGCTTTCGTTTTAGTCTGGTGAGACCCGTGTCAGACTTCTGTCCTACAGAATTGTAAGATAATACATTTATGTTGTTTAAGCTGCTAAGTCTGTGGTAGTTACAATGGCAAATAAAAAACTAATATACATACTAATGAGAAAAAAAATTACCCAGGATGATAGATATTTTTTAATAAGAAAAAACTGCACAAGACCAATACTTTTCAAAAAGTTTAACTGGATTAGGCACATAAACATGTTTCCTCTTTAAGAACATTAATAAATATGTGCATTTTCAGAAGAAAAAAGCTCTGTTCTTTTGCCCTGATGTCACATGATAATTATGATGATCTAAATCAAGAATTGTACCAAGGTCTCCCAAATAAAATTAAATTTTGCACAGCCTTTCCTGTAAATGGCATGAATCCTTACCCCTAAGGCTTGCTATAAGACAGATGCCTTTTTTCTTCTCACTGCCAAACTCAAAAAGTTTGCTTATAAATATTGAGTAGTCCCCAAGAAAAATACCATTTATTTATTTTTTTTAAAGATTTTATTTATTTATTTGAGAGAGAGAGAATGAGAGAGAGAGAGCATGAGAGGGAAGAGGGTCAGAGGGAGAAGCAGACTCCCTGCTGAGCAGGGAGCCCGATGTGGGACTTGATTCCGGGACTCCAGGACCATGACCTGAGCCGAAGGCAGTCGCTTAACCAACTGAGCCACCCCAGGCGCCCGAAAAATACCATTTATTAAGCAATATTTCTTCCTATTGCTTTGATTTGCATTTATTACTTTAAAAATTACTTTAGCGCTTGCTTTCCCAAGAGAAGCTTCTTTATTTTGTTCTTAGTACACATTTTAAAAGAATTTAGAATAAAACTTGCCTTGGTTAAGTTGGGGGTGGGGGGGGAGGGCAGTCCAGAAAACAAAGAGATAATTTGGTATATTTACTTATGTCAACAAGATCAGCTGACATGGATGTAATTTTTACAAGTCTATTTTGGCAAAAAGCTTTAGCAGAACAGTGTGAAGAACGTATCGCCATAACAAAATGTCCCTGCCCTCCTTTACATGAGTACATTTTTTAAAGGACAAGATATTTTTTTTCTCTTTCATTCTGCACCAGAATCAGCATGTTCACAAGATCCCCAGAGCATCCCGGCACGTGATCAAGTCTGAGACGCTCTGGGCTGTAACCAGCACTGCAAAGAGGACATAGCTTCTGTCTCCTCTCTCCTTGAAGTCGCTCCCTCAGCCTTCATCAGGTTTCGGGTTACCTTTTCTTTCTCCTTTCCCTACATTTCGCCCTGATGAAGAAATCTGGTACTATGTACCTTCCATCCTTTGGTTAATTTTACAAACCTGTCCACAGAGCAAGGAATACAGGCATTTGAGTAGACCTCTCAAATCACTTTCCTGAAGACCATCGGCCCACCTGGTGTGGGGTAAAGCCGCGTTGAGAAGAAGACCAGTCCTCAGGGTGCCTTGAACTCACAGCACTGGGCCCACGGGGGGATTCTCAGTCATTGTTAAGGGAGTGAATGGGTGTGGCGTGCAAGGGTTGCCCAGGAACTCAGTCTTCAGGGGTGATGGTAGGACCACTTAGATTGTGTGTGGCTAAGACAGGCCTGCTTGCCACCTTGGTTTCTGTCTTCAAGTACAGGTCACTGTACTTGAAGGTGTAATCATGCTCTACCTCTCAGTATGAAAAGTATTTATTCTCCTCTCTTAGCCAAGGCCAACCTGTTTCAGTTTGCCCTACAGCAATTGCTTAAGCGGACATCAATCACCTATTTGCCATATCGGGCCTGGTACAACTAGCTTGGGAGGTGATAAAACCCTCAACGAGACTTCTGGAGACAGCTCAAATATCAACTCAATATGAATACTTTGCAGGCATTGCTTGATTATTATTGTGAGAGGATAATGGCAAGCAAGAGATTGAAAGGTCTAAATGTACTGTGTGCCCACTATGCAGTAATATAATGTGGCTTGGGTTAAAACACACAGGGAGACCCCAAAGCTACTGACCCCATCCCAACCCGGATGCCCCTTCTACTTCCTAAAAGTATCTACTAAGCATAATTTTCTCCCAGAGATGGACCTGTGGCAGACGCCACCCTCACCCCACCTCACCCCCATGCCCCCGTGGAACACACTGGCCTTTCCCCTGGGACTGGGGAACTTAGTTCTTACCCTAGCTTTGTCACTAACCAGCTGTGTATCCTGGAACCACCATTTAAGGCCACACAGACTCACCTTTCAAATGAAGTGTAGAACTTCAAATGAAGTATCAGCGGTTTTTCAGCCTTTTAGACTGCAATCCACAGAAAAACAATTCATGCCATTGTAGGAGCACACACATACATAAAGCCAACAAAAGTTTCACAAACTCCTTAGGCTTACTACGTATGATGCACTTGTTTCTTTTGTGTTATTTTCTCATATTAAAAATTCTGGTCAAAGCCTACTAAAGTGATTTCTGGATCCACTCGTGGGAAAGAGTGCTCTTTTAAAAAATACTGGACTGGATGACTGTTTTTTGTATTGCTGTTATGATTATGATTATTCTTACTTGTCAGGATTCTAGGAGGGTAGTTATGGGGTATATGGATAAAGTCTACCCTCAATTCACAGTGTCTTAGGAAGGGTCTCTTTTGCATTATTTCTAGGATGGGGCAAAAAGAAGACACTAATATTATTGGAGAAACTATTTTAAACTATAAACTCCAATTCTCTCATTTGCTCTTCATAGGCTTATTTAAACAAAAGATTTAGATAAGTTTACAGAGTAATCAAGAATGTTTTTCTTGGACTTAGCCATTATTAGTCAAATAACTGCATTTGTTGAATTAATGAATATGGTTCTTTGAAATGCAAGCTTTATTTATATTGTCTTGATTTTCTCCTTATTGTTCTCACACAGTGTAGTCCTCATTTGGGGAGACCTACATGTGGTAATGAAGTCCAGCAACTGCTTATTATTGAAGCTCAGATATATACTTTTTAACTTATTGAATAAACAAAGGATTTTGTTTTTAAGTCTCAAAAGTCAATGCTGATGCTCACAATGCTCACAAATTAATGGTGGTGCTGTAAATTGGTATAACTCTGGAAAATGAATTTGGAAATATGCAGGGAAAGCCTCTATAACCCCCAATTCCCTCTGGCCCTTTAAACCAATAGCTTCAAAATGAGCTAAGCTAAGCGTAAGTATCTGTATGTGAAGATGTTCCTTTTGACATTATTTATACATGATTAACAGCACAGGCTTTGAGGTCAGAGTCCACATTTCAAATCCTTTTCTCGGCTCTTACTGGTTGTGTGACCTTGAACAGTTATGGATCTCTTTAAGCTATCACATACTAACCTTCAAAACCTTACAGGGTTTTGTTCATGTTAAATAAGATAACGGATGTCTTGTGCTTAGCATGGTGCCTGGCACATTTCCCTAAAGAAATGGTTGCAAACATAATCCCTCTATTAAAGTCATGGGAACAGCTGTAGCTGTGGAAGAGACTGCTTCTTTACTATAACCAGAAGCAAGTTTTCCAGCCTCGACTGCTTCTCGGCCTTTTGGCTAAGATCAAGTTTACCAGCCTGGGCACTACTGACATTTGGGCAGCAATGACATTCTCATTGCTGGGGGGGCTGACCTGCGCCTTGGAGGATGTGGAGCCTTTATCCACTAGATGCTAGTAGCAGTCCCCATACCTGTCCCATCCCCCTACCTCCCACCCCCCCATGCCCCATGACAACCCAGAAATGTTTTCAGATGTAGCCAAATGTTCCCTGGGGAGCAACACTGCCCCAACTGAGAACACGAAATTATACATTATTAATAAAATCATGTGCAAATATTTGCGTGTAAAATGAACATATTTTTTTTTAGTTTGCAAAAACTTCTTTAATGTTATTGCTTTTATATTTTTCATACGTTTATTTATGTACCGCTGAGGCTTACTGGCTTTGCTGACTTAGTCATTGTACTTGTGAATATTCTAAGAATAATTCACAAAAGAAAAAGAAAGGCACAATGTTCAGTGGTGATTCGCTTTACCAACCAAAAAAAAAAAAAAGGGGGAAATTACCTAATAAGTGGGAAATGTGGTGTGAAGTAACTTGTAGCCCTTTTTCTCATTGTTAATTGGGGTCATGTTTAGCAATAAAAAGGTCTATTTTTGTTTTTTACCTACAAAGTTGTTCATTAATCACTTAGGATTTTTAACGCATGAAATTTACTAAAAGAGATCCCGTCTTGTTTCTTATGCATGTTTTCTTTTTTTTTTTTTAAAGATTTTATTTATTTATTTGAGAGAGAGAGAGAATGAGATAGAGAGCACGAGAGGGAAGAGGGTCAGAGGGAGAAGCAGACTCCCCGCTGAGCAGGGAGCCCGACGCGGGACTCGATCCCGGGACTCCAGGATCATGACCTGAGCCGAAGGCAGTCGCTTAACCAACTGAGCCACCCAGGCGCCCTCTTATGCATGTTTTCTAGAGTTCTGAGTCTTTGAGATAATGGCATAGTATCCTTAAAAACGACACCCCTGCTTTTACCTCCAGTAATTGTCAACAAATTGATTCTTCTTTGGTTGTAAAAGGAAAAGATGAAATGAGTAAAGGAAGAAAAACCCAGAATTTTAGACTCAAAGGGATTTTAGAAATTTTAATATGCTTTACTATTTTAATATATTCCTTCTCATTGGCATGCTGTGTAAACTAGAGCCTAGGAAATTTAAGTGAATTGCCCAGGAGTGTGGACGTCCTTAATAATTTATTGATTTTGTTTCAAGACAATTTACGCAATTATTCAAACAGTTTCCTTGAATGCTTCCTATGTTCTAGAGTAGATGTTGAGGGTAAAGCTATGAATGAGATGTCCTTGGAGCTTTTGGCCTAGTGTATCCAGAAGGGTTTATATTTATTAATATTTCTACTAGCAGACAGACACCTCTAGTCAAGTCTTTCCCCGACAGTCTTCTGGTGAAGAACAGGGAAGGTCAGTGACACGTTTAAAAAGGTGGAAAATCTGACCCAGAGCAGTTCAGATTTAAATACAATCCTGACCTAAATGCTGACCTTGACCCATCTTCCGGCTGCCTACATTTACCTTTGGCTGCTTATCACCTTTAACTCTTCTCAAACACTCCTTTATTCATGGCACATTTTTCTGAGATGGTGAAGCCCTTCAGTTTTACCACTGCCAGGCCTGGAGTCTGTCAACTGGCCTTCCTTTCCTCCACTAAACCAGGACAGTTTTCAAAATTCTTCACCTTCGCAAGGAACCCAAATCCACTCATTAATCGCTTCCAGCTACGACTTGGCCATTTAGTGCAGTACGGGAGCCCCCAACTGATTTCCAATCTACCGATGGTTCTCCCTGGCTTATAACGATGTTGCTTCCCTTTGCTGGCATGGTCCTAATTCAGGGGCTTCACATCTCTCGCCAGAGACTACTCTGACTACCTCCAATCTGTCCACTTTATTGGCGATACCACTAGATGGCTTTTTCTATAATCAGGGTTGACCTTGTTTATCTCCCATTTGAGGGGGGGAGTGCGGGATTACTTTGAACTGTCTGCCCCGTGTCTGTTTCTTCAAGCCACTTTGAGATGCTTACCCATCAACCATTCATCCCCCAACAAATGAAAGCAAATTCAGACTTGCCATCAACCCAAACCTCTCCCGACGGGGCCCATTCTGCCTCTTACTGGAATTCTCACTCCTCACACCATTGCTCATTTTACATCGCTGCTTCTGATCCCCCTGGACCCAGTTTAACACTTATCTCCTCCCTCAAAAGCTTGACTCTCAATTGGCATTTTTAACTTTTGGCTTCAGACTGTCCCTAATCAAGCAGCTGGCCGCCGCTAGCTCCTCAGAACCGAAACCCTGGCTGAGACCAGCAGTTCACTGCTAGAGTTCACATTCTGGCCAGGAAGGTACCAAAATACTGACCATGACAACAAAAGGATCATTGCAATCTTATCCCCCAGGCTACAAACAGAAGACAGGCAGCTCATAAGCCACATCTAATCGCAGTCTTATTTGGTTCGACCCTCAACAAAATGGGGATTGAACACTGAAAAAAAAACAGAAGGTTCCCCACAGAACTTTGGACTGCCAGTGTCCAAACAATTTGGACGCTTGACAACAATTCACTGGGGCTTTAAGAAGACAGGAACTCTCCTGACGCCCTGATCCCCATCATACTTCACTCATTCATCTTGTCTACCTGGCCCAGATCAACACATCAGGTGTAATACTCGGTTTCCAGACCTCATCTTTCACACTGCCCACCTCATCATCCAACACTGTCCACACACACCGGGCTGTCCTACCACCCTTTTGGGAATTCCTGAATTGGTCTTCCATTTTCACTGGTCACTGGTTAAGGCCCAGATACTGATGTTTTTCAAAATGCCCATATATAGTTGTACTGGGTAGCCAGGGTTGAGAACACCTGTTCTTCACAGAATTATTTTATGGAACATCCCTTCATAAGGATAATACTTTTTAGCTTCTCAAACACCAAGCATTGTGCCTCAGTAAGGAGAGATTTTATTTTTCACCAAATAAAGCAATTTTAAGTGTTAGAGGTTTTAAAAGCACAGAAAAGGGCAAAGAGACCAGTTGTTTATTTTTCAACTCCCCAAAATTAATCAGTGTCAAGCACTATGGTACATCTGCCTTGTGAATCTTTCCTTTTTCTCTTTCTAAAAATATTATTCTACAATTTGTGAAAAATTGAACCCTGGTTATTAGAATGGATTCAAATAATGCACAACAGTACAAAGAACAAAAACGGAAGTTAAAAAACCCAAAACATTACAAAATCTTACATGTACAGATAACAATCATTAAGAAAAGATTATATCATAAGAAACAAGTACTGAGGATGTAGAGAAAAAGGAACCCTTGTGTACTGTTGGTGGGAATGCAAACTGGTGTAGCCACTGTGGAGAACAGTATGGAGCTTCCTCAGTAAGTTAAAAATAGAACTACCCTACAGTCCAATAATTGTGCTACTGGGTATTTACCCCAAAACCACAAAAATGCTAATTTATGCACCCCAATGTTTCTAGCAGCATTGTTCACAATAGCCAAATTATGGAAGCGGCCCAAGTGCCCATCAACAGAAGAATGGATAAAGAAGATATGGTATACCTATACGATGGAATATTATTCAGCCATAAAAAAAGAATAAGATCTTACCATTTGCAACGATAAGGATGGAGCTAGAAAGTATTATGCTAAGTGAAATAAGTCAGTCAGAGAAAGACAAATGTATGATTTCACTCATATGTGGAATTTAAGAAACAACAACAACAAAAAATAGGCAAAGAGAGAGAGAAACCAAGAAACAGACTCTTGACTATAGAGAACAAACAGATGGTTACCAGAGGGGAGGTGGGTGGGGGGATGGGTGAAAGAGGTGATGGGGATTGAGGAGGGTACTTGTCGTGATAGGGTGATATATGGAAGTGCTGAATCACTCGATTGTACACCTGAAACAAATACAGCACTGTATGTTAACTACACTAGAATTAAAAAAAAAAAAAAGAATAAAAAAACACATTTTTTCATAAAGCATCTTCTTATACAAATAAATACTTCCATGTCCCCTTAAGACTTCAACATAGCTATTAACTAGTTGACTGACCTATACTGGATTATAGATTGCAAATAACCTTTCACAAGCAGCTTTTACCATTGAGATATATGGGTTGTTGGGGTGCCTGAGTGCCTCAGTTCGTTAAGTGTCTGTTGATTTCAGCTCAGGTCACGATCTCAGGGTCATGAGATCAAGGCCTGGGACAGGCTCCGTGGCTGAGTGTGGAGCCTGCTTAAGATTCTTCCTCTCTCTCTCTCCCTCTGCCCCTCCCCTGCTCGCGTGCATGCTCTCTCTCTCTCTCTCTCGTTCTCTTTCTCTCTTAAAAAAAAGAGAGAGAGAGAGAGATGGATTGGGTTTCTTTAAATGAGTCTGGGCACTCCATATGTACAAGTTTACCACTTTCATAGGTTTATCAATTCAAAAACTGTTTCCTTAGGACTTACATTTTTATAGATTCTAGAAACAGGTGATTCTGTTGTTATTTGGAGCACATGAACATCAAGTACTGTAATTTCCTCTGTGACCTATTTGTTTAGATGTGTTTGTTTACAGCTTCAATTAAGTATATGCACTTCAAGTAGCATTTCCTAGATTTTACGTGACTGTTTCAAATAAAAGCATTTACCAGATTGACTCCCTTCTCATTCCATTACAAGATAAGGGATTTCATGTCAGGATCATTCCCTATTGGAGGTAAGAGAACATTGCATGCCCTGTACTACTTCGTTGGTTATCTGGAAAAAGGTTCTTAACAAATCCATTAGACAAATTTTCATCTTGCCCAGTACATAGTGCCTTCTTCACCTTCAAAACAAGGCACCAGGCTACACCCAGTTGGACGTAAATCAAGAATTCATTCGCAAGTTGTAAAACATTCCCTCCAATTCCATGTAAAAGCAGCCAAATAAAAACCATACTTGCTTAGGACTCTTGTCTAATTTTAATCCCTATTTTCAACCCAAGACAGGTCCAAAAGAGTTAAAGGTCAGTGGTAAGTTCCATTTGTTGCTGCATGTACTGGGGTATATATAAAGGTTGCTAATTCTGGGAACTAAGTGCCTATCTATAGCAAGCAATCTTTTATACAGAACTGGAGAAGTAGTTCTTCTGTTTATACCCTTCTTCTGCAAAATATGAGAAACATCTAAATAAACTTTCAAAAGAGAAGAAACATAGGAGAAAGAGTCTTGGGATGTGCCCCTGGTATATGGATATCCCACAGCCCCGATGCCATGGAGTTTGCAGTTTTTAGAAATACAGAAAGTCACAGGGCAGGCCTAGCATTTCTTCTGGGAACATCTGAACCTAAACATTTGGATAAAAAGCACTGGGTTACAGTTAGAAGTCACAATAACAACACAAAGACAGTTAAAAGTAATTCTTTGGGTGGGGATGGTTGTCACTCTTGGAAGTGACTGGAAGGGTTTCCTGGTATATTAGCAGTAACATATTTTCTTGTGCAGGTTACTCAGGTAAGGATCAGTTGAAAATTCAGTGATCAATTCCAATAAGTGCAGTTTTATATTTATGTAGTATTTCAATAAAAATTTAGGTTGTAGATGTGTAAGAATGTGTATTTTTATAAATTTGTAAAATAAAACATGAGACTTCAAAGAAATGTTGGCCCCTTCAGTTCCTTGCCCTGGCCCCTTTCCTTCTGCCCAGGGTCATCCTTGGGATCACCGCGCTGGTTTTGGGTCTCCAGCTTTCAGGTTTCCGGGCCCTGATTCTGAAGTACTTGATACTGGTGTTCTCATTTGTATGATAGTTATTTCAATATTTTAGAAACTCTGAATTATGGACATTTTTAGATCAAGACCAATGACTAATACATTTAATTTATAGTAAAAGATAAACTCTTAGGCCATCTACAAACCTAGACAACTCTTCTTCTGTATGAGTCTTGTTTGTTTTTTAAGTAGGCTCCACACCCAATGTGGGGCTTGAACGCACAACCCTGAGGTTAAGAGTTGCATCCTCTACCGACTGAACCAGCTGGCGCCCCCCAAATGAGTTCTGATAAGAGGTCATATTGGGATGTTGGGATGTGCTCATTATGATGCTCTCATATGACTTAGTGAAAGGACTCACGATGGAAGTTTTGTGAATCTGTCACATGTGTTTCTGGAATAAAAGTGAAATTAAGCTTGTGATGTTCCTACTGTTTACAGATCTTCCTTGACTTCCACTGGGGTTAAGTCCCAATAAACCCACTGTTAGTTGAAAATATCGAGTTGAAAAGACATTTAACACACCTAACCTACCGAACATCAACGCTTAGTCTCGCCTACCTCAAATATGCTCAGAATACCCATATTGCCTTTGGTTGGGCAATATCATCTAACACAAAGCCTATTTGATAATACAGTGTTGACTACTCGTGCAATTTGACTGAACGCTGTACTGAAAGTGAAAAACAGAATGGCTGTCTGCGTACAGAATTTGTCAGCACCTCAGCTGTGATGCGCTTGTTGATGGCAGGGCTCACTGGGATCTGCAGCTGGCTGCTAAGTCCCACGAGAGAGGGCAGCATATCACTAGCCTGGGAAAAGGTCAAAATTCAAAATTCAAAGTACCATCTCCACCCAATGCGAATTACATTCACACCATCTTAAAGTTGAAAAATTGGGAGTAGAACCAGACCCATCCTAAGTCAGGGACTGTCTGTATTCTGAATCACAGTTACTGTCAAATCAAAGCTAACAAAAGCTTACCAAATTGAAGCTTAGTAATGATATAACTACATACTGTATTTACTTTTAGTTTATTACCCCAGTGAATATTACTAAAAATGACCATGCTTTTTTTTTAATAATAAAAGCTCCAATTGATTCTATTATTTATGGAAAATAATACATAAATAATATGGGAAAAGTCTGCTAAATGGAACCAATTATCAACAGCTATTAAGATGCCAGACGGTCTATAAGAAACCATCATATTCACCTTGGAACCCACAACACTTATTCCAGGCAGAGGGAGAAGCAGGATCCCCAAGGAGCAGGGAGCCCAACGCAGAACTCGATCCCAGGACCCTGGGATCATGACCTGAGCCGAAGGCACACACTTAACCGACTGAGCCACCCAGGCCCTCCATATCCATTAAGATTTTTAAGGAGGCTGAATAAGAAACTGCTTTTCCAGACCCCAAAGGCTACATATTCTAGGATTCCATTTTTATGACATTCTGGAAAAGGCAAAACCACTGGATAGAGAACACGTCAGGATTTGCCAACGTGGTAGTGGATGCATGACACTATGCAACTGTCAGAACACATGGGACTAGACACCAAAAAGTGCATATGAATTTAAAAATAAAAAAGGAAGCTTCCTCAAATTCAACAATATTGTATAACAGAATAGGTCTCCTTCACGGTAAATGGATATATCGAAAAATTCCATTTTGTAGTATACCAATAAAAAATTTTCATTTGAGGAATATGAATTAAATTCACTACCTTTTTTGATGAATTTGGAACAAATTTATAGAATCTCATCATTCAAACTTATCTTTCAGTATTGGATAACATGCATACCAAAATGTTACTGCCCTTTTGCTCCAAAATCTAGAGTATTTCAGAAATAAATTGTGAGAAGCACTAAATAGACAAACTATCATATTATGACTTAGAAGTCCCATCGTCGTGACCCAGTTCAGCTGCTAAATCAGATGACCCAAACAAATCACTTCACCTTCCTGGACTTGGTTTCTTTAAACCTAAATGATGGGAATATCCCTTCCAACTCCAAAACGAAATTACCCATGTCACTTCACAAAGTCATTTTGTTCTTCTTGAAATAGCCATTCTAAGTTTTTACTCTTTCTTGCATGGTCCACTTAAAACAAAAACAAAAACAAAAACAAAAACAAAACCTATCCCCAAAACCACATTCAGTGAGCACCTTCTGTGAGTCAGGAGTGGCATTACGGGCCTTAGAGTTCTGGCTGGAGTTATAAGTTACTAGTTATAGAGTTACAGTAGAGTTAAGAGTTACCACTTGATCCATTTCTTAACAACACGTGCTTCCTTTCCCATCACCACCATGAGATTAGCAGTATCATTCCTTGACTGAGAAAATGGGAGTTTGAAGAATTGAAGGGATCTGCCCAAATCACAAGCTAGAAGAAGCCATGGTTTGAACCCCCTCCCCTTTGAGGGAAGGGTGCCCACATTCCTCATTCTACCACAGTTCTCAATTCCATGTAGGCCACTGGAGGGCTCTGAAGGTAAATGAGGCCATGTCTTTCATCTGGCACACTCCTCACTCCACGTGTCCTTCTTGGGACACAATGGATGGAAGCGGACAGGGAGATGGACCAGATGCCCCTTCCTGAGATACGCTGTTTCAACCTGGTTCAGGTGCCCCCCCTCATTCTGGTGGAAACAATACTGCATTTTTTTTTTTCAACTGGGGCAGAGAGGAGATTCAGGTTATCTGGAAATTGCAGGTATCCTCAAGAGTCAAGATGCCAACATTGACACAGGATTGTTGTTGGACACCTGAGTTTCTTCGTATCTAAGCATGAACTTGCCCACCAAAAAATGATGCACGTGAGACAAATACTCTCACTAACCACTGTCATACTATCAGTTACTCTTTTCCTCTCATTTCCCCACATAGGAAAGTAGTATTGGAAGCTGGTGGGGAGAGGGAAGTTCAAGCTGATTTTGTGTCTGAGATCCAGAAAATCTTCCAGATCCTTTGTAGTAATCTCAGAAGCCTTTGGATCATGGAAAAATTGTGTTTTTCCAGTTCCTGTTGTCTCTTAATGAGGACAATTGGGTGGAGTAAAAACAAAAACAAAAACCTAACAGTTGTTAATACTTACCAGGCACTATGCACCATTTTTGGCATTTGATATGTACTACTACACATAATTCACTTACAATAGTAGGTACTGTTATTGTCCCCATTTTACAAATACAGAAACTGAGATTCAGAGTGATTACATCATTTGCCTCAAATTGTATACACTAGAAATCTGCAAAACTGCATTTGAAGCCAAGTCGTCTGGCTCCAGAGGGCCTCCTCCCCTCCCCCACAGTTATATATTACACTAGCCTTCATCTAGCTCAATGTTTATGGGCGTGCCCAGAAAATACTCTCCAGAAACCAGGAGATATGTGCTATATTAAGACAGCTAGGCAAATGGGGTTATTGTGTTAGTACTCAGTAACTAACATCCTCATTTGGTTAGAATTCTACAGCACAAAAATCACCCACACCCACTGCCTATGATGATTGGCCTGAGTTTTATTAAGTCATGGCAGGAGTGGCAGTTGGCATCTAAACATAGACATGGTGACTGTGACAAGGAGAGAAATTCGTTGCCCAGAAGCCATTGTTCCAGTAATCCTATACTGGAAAAAAGGCAGGATGGAAATGGTCATACAATCAACAAAGGCTGAACTGGGAGCTACCTTCTCCACCACTTTATAAATTGCTAGTATTGTCTCCATTTTATAGATGAGTCAACTGAGGCGACGTAGGATAGGTTAAACTGCTCACGATCAGCCAGCAGGTAAATGAATGTGTAAAATTTTTGCTCCTTCCACTGCATGCTCCAGAGTTAAAGCAAAATAATGCAGGAGAATTTTTTTGAGATCACCCAGCCCACTTTTTTTTTCATTTTACTGAGGAGGAACCTGAGGCCCAGAGAAGTTAGGTGACTTACCTAGGGTCATACAAGGACAGAGGTTAGAACAGAGGCAAGAAGGTAATTTTGCAGTGTGTATATCTAGGTCATTGGCCCCTCTTATGTGGTCCAGTGGTTGGAGTGTGAAGAACTTATAAAAAGGAAAATAAAACATTCACACCAGGCTCGTAACACTTACTGTCCATTTGTTTAGTATTCTACTATTTTTAGATGTGCAGTGTGAAGTGTTTAAAAAACTCAAAGTCCACAAACTGCTGTTCTAATTCTTTTTTTTTTTTTTAAGATTTACTTATTTATTTTAGTGAAAGAGAGAGAAGGTGAGAGAGAGTGAGGGGCAGAGGAGACAGAGAATCTCAAGGAGACTCCCCCGCCCAGCTCGGAGCCTGATATGGGGCTTGATCCCCATGACCCCAAGATCATGACCTGAGCCAAATCAAGAGTTGGAAGCTCAACCAACTGAGCCACCCAGGCGCCCCTGCTGTTTTAATTCTTGAGTGTCCTTTGGGGTCATCCAAAACTCTCCTCCTTAGAGCCACCTCAAGATTCTTCTGGCTCTTTTACAAGCATCTTTGAAAAGAAATACTAGCAAGTCAGAGCCACTGCTGTGAAATGCATTATTCTACATATTTATATATTGGGGAGTGAAACTGAATCAGAACTGCCCAATATACAATCTTACTTTTTAATAAATTCCCAAATACCTTCCAAACTTTCTCTAAATTCCTAAAACCAAAAATTAACTGGGGCTCAGGTTGGTAAAGTAAACTTGCCCAGTGTCAGACCAGCTGTTAACTGATGAGGCTGGGATGCCAACGTTGAAATTCGTCCTTCCACACAGTCCTGCAAGATGAGAGGAGCCTCATGCAAAGCTCGGAAGCTTGAAACCCGAGGAATCTCAGGTGAAATCACACATGTGAAAAATTAACAAGATGACTGAACCCAGCAGAGAAGGCTCGGGGCGCCTGGGTGGCTCAGTCGGTTAAGCATCTGCCTTCGGCTCAGGTCGTGATCCCAGGGTCCCGGGATCGAGCCCCGCATCGGACTCCCTGCTCAGCGGAGACCCTGCTCCTCCCCCCTCCCTCTGCCTGCTCCCCCTGCTTATGCTCTCTCTCTCTCTCTCTCTCTCTCTCAAATAAATAAATAAAATCTTTAAAAAGAAAAAAAGAGAAGGGTCTGCGAGAACCAGTGGTCATGTTAAATACATTAATATATAGCTGAAAGTGAAATATCCTTGTGTCATTTCCACAGTCAACATACAGGGACTCTTAAAATAGACTGTCTATTTGTCCTTTTTTTGTTTTGTTTTGAGGAAGTGGATATTCAGTAGCAACAAGAGATCAACAAAAGTATCTCTAAACACTGCACGTGGAAGGGTCTATCCCACTAAATCAGTTTTACTATTCCTAGTAACATAACAAGCATCATTCTGACCCTTGCTTTCTAAGGCTTAAAGAGTTTGTAGATTCAGCTTTGTCCATTAAAAATAAAGGGGGGGGGGGCGGAGAGAAGAAAACACAATCTGGTTGATGTAACAGATCCTAAAAGTTTAGGTCAGATAAAAAGATTTTCACTTTTCAGGAGATCATTATCATGGGATATGCAGAAAGCCTCAGCCTGGACTACTGGAATTTTATATTTCCTTTGAAAAGAGGAAGCTACTCCTGTCTGAAAATTATAGAGTCAATTCAAAGATTTTTCATAAATTTTGTTTTCTGGCTTTGGGTTTGTGTAGTATGTTGGTAGCTGGAGAAACTGGTTGATGGGCACAAGAGGGTAATGGAGCTGCGTGTTGGTGAATTTCGTATTAGGGTTTATAAGTGATCCCTGTGTAAGTAGCTAGGAGGGGTAACATTTGTTTTAACTTTGAGGAAGTTGAACACCCAAAATGGGAAGGATGTGGCTGCGCCAGCGAAAATCTGTATAGAATGATTGTGAAAAAGTTCTCATTTTTTTTCAGGTCCTGGCTGTGTTGATTTCCTTTTCTGAGAAATTATATTATATTCTAAACAAATACAACGTAAGTCCCTTCTGGGGCACAGTATGCTTTCAGAAAACAAAGCAACCTATGAATCCCAATTCCTTTCACCTGATGTGTTCACAAAAATAAAGTCCTGAAGACACTACTGACATCCTTTGGATTTTTAAGGAAACACTTCTTATGGATAATACACACCCAGCAATATTCGTGTGAGGACAAAGTGAGCTGTTTTAGTTTCAAAAATTATACCGATTACATTAAGGGAAATCAAAATTACAAAGAATAAGTGCCCATCCCAACATGTGAAATTTACTTACATTTTCCTATACTTCCTCCTGGTTTTCTCTGGGTATATCTACACATCCAGTTGTACTTGGTGGTGGAGCCATAGTGTAGACATGCTTTTATAGTAAAAAGATATTTAAATTAATTGTATTTAATACCTTGAGGATCTAGTTAGTTTAGGAACTCTAGACCACATTAAGGTTTTCTTTATACATATTCATATTACTCAGTGGATAAACACTTATCCTGTCACTCATGACACTCAACTTTTTCATTTAATTCTCAGAACTTATATTTTTTTTAATTCTTGGGTAAGCTTTATTTAAGTCATCTCTACACCCAATATGGGGCTCAAACTCACAACCCCGAGATCAAGAAGCCTGTACTTGACCAACTGGGCCAGCCAGGTGCCCCTCTCAGAACAACTTATTAAGTAGCTGTTGTTATCAGGACTGTATAGATGAGGTATCTGAGGTTAGAGTTACCCATGGTCACCAAGCTAATAAGGACAAAGCTAAAACTCATCAGAGGGTTTGCCTCATTCCTGAGCCCAGGGGATATTTGCTCAATAGGAATAGTTTCCCACCAGCCCTTTGCACACCACCTTTATAACACCTTCTGTATGCAACCACCACCGGTCCGGCTTTTCCTATGTATATACCCTCAGTTTCCTTTGTCCTGGTGGCTGCCTTTTTTTCTCAGTCAAGGAGAGTCTCTGATGGAAATCAACAGAAAGAACATTTGCTGCAAATCTATACGTGGACCAGTCTCCATAAGAGAGGGTCTAGATCAGCGTTCTCCTAGACAAAAGCATCAGGATCCCCTGGGAGCTGGGGCGTGTTAGAAATACAGATGTTGGGGCTTCCTCCATACCTGCTGAATCAGAAACTCTGGGGGGAGGGTCCAGCAATCTGTGTCAACAGGCCCTGTTGGTTCTGGGGCTCTGGCTGAGAACCACTGCACTATATGCATTATCTTACTTAATACTTATAACTTCTCTGGGAACTAAGTGCTATTTATTATTCCCATCATCACAGATGGGTAAACTGAGGGTCAGCATACACTAAGGCCACTACCACATAGTTAGCAAATAATAGGATCCGGGACTTCCAACTTTGTCTGGCTCCCGAGTCCTTTTCATAGTATTGTGTGGACTCAAAGGCGGATGGAGGGAGATGCTGTTGTAATGGTTCAGAGAAATAGATAGAGATATTTGTGTTAAACAGATCATTTTGACATTGATCATACATTTATTAGGGCTTTGATACACAAAACATTTTATGTTGTTGCTTAAAGAGTCATTGAAATGCAATATTATGTTTCTGTTTAAAAAAGGCAACTATGGCGGGCACCTGGGTGGCTCAGTTGGTTAAGCGACTGCCTTCGGCTCAGGTCATGATCCTGGAGTCCCGGGATCGAGTCCCACATCGGGCTCCCTGCTCGGCGGGGAGTCTGCTTCTCCCTCTGACCCCCTTCCCCCTCGTGCTTTCTGTCTCTCATTCTCTCTCTCTGAAATAAATAAATAAAAAATCTTTAAAAAAAAAAGGCAACTATGGCTTCTAGAAAATACTTGTCTTATACAATTTGTAGACAGTGATGGCAGGTTGAAAGAATGTTGGACAAATGGTCTCGCCAGTTCTGAAATGGTAGCTACATTAATCCTTTCCGCCAGAATTCAAGTCATGGTAAGCTCAGTGAATATTTACCAATCATAATGGTATTTATATTTAATTAAATCTTCATATATACTTTAATCCAATTTTTTCTGCCTTGCATAATGTTGTTCTAGAGATTAGGAATTAAAAGCTAATTAAGAGCAGTGTTTCCGGACTTTTTCCTTCACAGGGGTGGGGAGCAAAGAATGTTTGGGCATAGATTCTCCAGGAAAGATGATCCAAATATTACAGCACAGCCAATGCCTGGAGGCATCATAAATGATTCTTCAACTGAAGCCTATGGCTTCAGCAGAACTTAATTATCTAAATAGTAGGCAACTTGCCTAAGGTTTCTCTACCAGAGCTCACCATTTTATGATATAAACTTATCAGTCTAGGTACTCAAGAGTCAGGATAAATTGTAAATCATAAATCTTCCCCAAATTACTGGCCCGAGAAGAGCCTGGAGCCCTTTTCTAATGGAGGAAAAACAGGGCATAAGGCCCAAATCACTGACATAATATTTGAAAAATCATGTCCAAATTTATTATGTGTATTTGGTATTATCTGGCTATACAAAAGTGGCAACATTTTATTTATTTTATTTTTTTGAGAGAGAGAGAGAGAGAGAGAACATGCATGGTGGCGGGCACAGAGGGAGAGAGACAGAGAATCTTAAGCATGCTCCACGCCCAGCCTGATGAGGGGCTCAATCTCATGACCCCAAAATCATGACCTGAGTTGAAATCAAGACTCGGACGCTTAACCAACTGAGCCACCCAGGCGCCCCTAAAGTGGTATCATTTTAAAACTGTTAAATGGATAAGGACCCACGGAAGTTTCTGCTTTATATAATTTCTCCTTCAACCAGAATTTACCTCCACATCCAGTGTGGATTGTCATCTGGCCACACACACAAACTCAGCTTTCTCGTAGACCTGACTGTTCTAATGACATTCATGACGACAGGACTCCACCAGGCCATCGGTGTTTCTAATTCTCAGCCATTGGTACAGTCGGCATGATTGAATGCATCCTTTGTGGTTCTAGAAACTGACTTCTAAATTTAGGTTGATGTACAGAGCATACAACATATACTTTGAAAAAAAACTGGGACTGAGCCAGCCCCGCCCAGATTTAAGGGCCTGGTAACCTTTCGTGGAGAACACAGAGTTTCTCAATGGCTCACTGTTTACATTTGCCGGGAGCTACACCTGGAGAAATGTTTCAAGTTTTCTTTCTATTGTTGTCTTTTCCTAACCTTTCATTTACTTATACTCAGGGGTTTTGTTTTTTTTTCCTAATCCTGTAGCAAAGAGGCAGCCTCGACCAAATTATGGCAGTAGAAGCCCACTGCAGGAACGGTGAGTAGGTCAGGAAGAAGTACCACAGGCAGGGCTGGGTGGGTGCCAGGTTGTGGGAGAAACTCAAATCAGGTGCGAGTAAGGTGGGAACTAACTGGAGGCGCCCACATGGGGTGCCAGTGCTTTCTCCTGGAATCAGATGCGAATGCATGATGGGCCCAGGGTGGCTACCTGGAAACCAGAATCTTTTAAGGAGGAACTTTGCCCTATTAACATTTCAGCTGGAACTCTGGGGCTTGCCAATTCTACAACATCTTTCTGGTATCTTTCTCTTTCTCTTTACTGATACCATTTGTGGGACTTCGTTATTGTGGCATGACACCTCCAAGCAGTATCTTACCTCCTCTTTCTCTAATCCTTACTATTGAAAATTCGTCCCACCCCACCCAGAGACAGGACACTTTTATACATCCCTCGAAGCTTCTCGTAACTATCCAGCCCCTCCCCACACCTACCCCACTGCCATCCAGCAAGCTACAAATCCTCAAGTCAGGCACGGTGGTAGGTGGTAGTGTGGGGTAGTGATGGGGAAGACAAAGATGGTCCTCCTATTTCTTACCCTTAGGAACCCAAACACTGAGGGGGTAGGGCAGAGGAGATATGCACTTAGCAGGAAATTATAATCCAATGCCGGCAGCTGTGGCACTGAGTAGAGGAGAACCCAGAGATGGAGTACCAATGATCTGGGAGGGGGGTGACTGGAGATGGCTTCCAGAGGTGCCATCCAAGGTGGATTATAAAGGATGAATCGGAGTTAGATAGAGATGGTAGGAGGGATATCCCAAAGACCGTCCCCCCCAAATTAAGTGAAAATTGGGAAAGTGTGTAGGACTAAGGAGTTGCTGGAACATGAAGTCTGAGGCATCGAGTAAAAAGGAAGTAGAGAGATGGGTCAGGGAAGGGTAAGGGTAAGGAGAAGTCAGGTCATGGAGGTCATGTCACCATAAGAACTTCAACCTGATCCTCAAGATAATGAAAAGCCACTGCAAAGCTTGAAGCAAGGAAACAAGCATTGTACTAACCTATCTGAGAGTTGTGTGCACTTGCCATTGTTGCGTTCTGGGAAGCGAAGATCCCTGGAGACTTAGTTCCACCAAATGGTTTGAGTCCAGATTATAAAATGCTTCCAAATAAGAAAAACTTAAGCATTTAAATTAAAATGAGCTTCCTAAATATCTGCATATGATCTATGTAAATAAATAACATATCCAGTAGTCCTTTGTTTCTCATGAACAATAGGGTGCCTAAAATAAAGATCATTTTTCTTTTTCTGTGTATTTTTGTGGTAAACTTAAAAACAGTATACGTAAAATGAACAAGAGGCGCCCGGCTGGCTCTGTCGGTAGAACATGTGACTCTTGATCTCGGGGTTGTAAATTCGAGCTCCAGTTGGGTGTAGAGATTACTTAAAAAAAAAAAAAAGACTTCTACTCATTGTAAAGGCAAAGTCCTCAAGATACTTCACAGTGATTAGGTTCAGAGTCTCAGCCTGGTTGCTTTTCCCCCCACCAGCCTTTTGTAAGAACATTAACTGAAGAACACCTCCCATTTCCACTGGCTCACAGGAGGAAGAGGCCGACCAAAGCCTGTTGCAGATGGGGACTGAGGAAATTGGCACAGAAGCCTGTGTGGGGTTGGCAATCAGTTCTGGCAAGGACACCTTCCCATGACTCCAGCTAGCACAGTTGCCCTGCTAAGCCTCAGCATGTTCACTGTGTTCCAACACACACACTAGCACTCCATATTCCTGCTAACCTTATTTCCAGCTTAAAGTGGTCAGGTGGAGCTTACTTCCACTGTTCTGCCCCCCCCTCCCCCATCCTTACCCTATCCCCTTTCGGGAATCCTGCAGGGGATTTGCTTTACTTTTTTTTTTTTTTTTTAAAGATTGTATTTATTATTTGAGAGAGAGAGAGTGCGCGTGAGTGCTTGAGAACAAGCAGGGGGGACGGAGAGGGACCAGCAGACTGAGCTTGGAGCCCACACTGAGCTTGGAGCCCAATGCTTGGAGCCCACACTGAGCTTGGAGCCCAATGCTTGGAGCCCACACTGAGCTTGGAGCCCAATGCAGGACTCGATCTCAGGATCCTGAGATCATGACCTGAGCTGAAATCGAGAGTAGGACACTTCACCGACTGAGACACCCAGGTGCCCCGGGAATTTGCTTTAGATATAGGAAAGAAGAAATGATTATTCCTTCCTTTCCTGGTGCAAGTTCAAACTTCAGGTCACACGAATCCAGGATTAGATCCCAGCTTTGCTTGGACAAGCTGTGTAAAGAGGAGCATATTACTTCAATTTCTCTAAGCCTCCTTTTCTTCCTCTGTACATGAGGATAACAATGATTACTTCTTATCCTTGAAAGAAACGATGTAGAACATATAGCATATAGGAGCAAACTATATCAACCAAAATAGTATTAGATGCCACCTACAGCATATTTACATGTGTTTAAAATAGTCATTTGTAAACAAGAAGAACGAACACTCACTACACTCTGGTAAGTGTTGGTTTACTCCCGCTCCTACAAGTCTTTGTGATCTGACAATTTAGTAGCCCACAGGACAGAGTATGTCTCTGTTCCCAGTCACCTTGCCTGTCCTCTTTCTGCCCTGAGGAGACTTTGTGACCACCACTCCAACTTGGCTCTTAGGAACGCCGAGTAATTGAGAAAAGAGTCACTGCTATGAATGTACTTTCATCTATGAAGGTAGCTTGAAACATCACTCAAATGTGTCCTTGGTAACAATACTCCATGTAAGAGCAGGGATAGGACCACCCTCATACAGGGTTGATACCCACAGCCATGCTGTCACAACAGTGGAAACTCGTTTATTGGTACATCACCAGGAACAGGTGCTACAGGTCACACAGGTGTTCTCAGACAACACACGGAAAACAGAATTTTGAAAAGAAACTCAGTCCTGAATCCAAGAGGGAATTTGGAGCTGTTTTCTGCCTACACTGGCCTGGCATACCTCGGACCCCTTTCCAAATGATCATAAACAACAGAAAAGACTTCCCAGTCTATGAAATCAAGAGACCGCAAAGTGGAATTTCCAATAATCTGTGACTTCGAAATTGAAAATTTACTTTGGATCACCTCCAGCTGTTGATCAACTCTGGGGATTCCAATTCGTTTTACCCATTCTTCTCGACAACAAAGTATCAGACTGTTTTTGTTGAACCAAGTTGGTTGAGACCTGGGTAACTTGATCAGGTCTTAGATTAGAGACATTTAACTGAAGAGACAATTTATCAACTTCCAAGGAAGATTCACAGATTCTAAAAACAGCCCCACCGACTTTGAGCAATGACTTGGAGGATGAATGGGGTACTGTGTGACATGCTCTGAAAGAAACACTACCTATTTCAAGTCATAAATTCTAGAATGCTTATTAAAAATCAATTTCAACATGTTATGGCTATGCTTATCAAGGACATGAAAAGCATTCATTCACAAGACTGAGCTAGTATATGTCAATCACACCTCAATTAAAAAAAAACACACACAAACAAAAGACCGAGCTACATGATACAAGATCAAAGACAGCTTTGCCAGAGCTCCTGCAGCTCTTGCATACTTCTTATATCACTATACCGCACAGTTACAAGAGAGTTGGCACTAAGCTGGTCACTAAAAAGCAACCAGACTAATAGTCTTCTAAGCATTAAATTTTTTTTTTCAAATAATTTCAAACAAGTCTGTTCTCTAGAAGCGTTGTATGTCAGTGAACTAAATCTATGAATAAGAAAAAATTGGAATGGATATCAGCACATACCTGGAATCCTATTAAGTGTCACCCAGAAATGTTCATCGGGGCTGTAAGTATCTTTTGACCAGTGTAGTAGATCAATGGCCCTTTTGTCATGGAAGACAAAGTTGACAAACTCTCTGGTAAGGGCCACATAGGCAGTGCCAAAGTAGATGGTCAGCTGATGTGGAGGTGAGGTTTTCAAAATATTTGTATTTTTCACAAAGGAGCCATCTTCGCCTATATGCTCCCGGTGGACGAATTTAGTCCGCTTAATTGCGTGATTCGGGGGCAGCACCCCCGGGGTAATGTTTTTCCCTTTAAAGCCTTTCAGATACCGAACTATCTCCTTGTTGGTTTTCAGGGGGAAGTCTTGCCCGCACGTGTTGATGGCGTACTTCCACGGCACCTTGGACGCCACGAGGTCTTTTAGGCAGTTCAGGTCAGCCTGGAGCCTGGAGATACCCCCATAGACCACTGGCTCCATCTTGGAAGCAACAAAAGCATTTGGGAAGCAACTCAGTAACTGCCACACAGATTCCTTAAACTCAGCTGTGGCTTTCTCATCCACATGAACGCAGTAGACATTTTGGGGCATATAGATAGCCCTGAAGAGCCTTTCAAAAGTATCAAAGTCCTTATGGATGACCATGACATAAGCCAAAGGAAAAGCAACTTCTTCTTCCGACAGGGGGCTGGTGATGTAGTGATTTTGGATCAGGTAGTCCTTACAGGGGACACTCCCCAAAGGTGATGGCAAGGTCTTTCCCCACAAAAAAGTGGACTTATCTTCTAAGGCGTAATCACAGGCATGTATTCTAAAATACCTGTGACTGGAGCTATTCAGCGTCCCGAAATTCTTTGGCAGGTGTAACGGGCTATTATAAAATATCACAAAAATAACCCCACTGAACACAGTGAAAGCAAAAAAGCAGTACCTCCAAAAGTTCATTATTTTCACTTCCTTGAGGAAGGAGTCTCTCTCCAGGGATTGAGAAATGACCAGTCCCTGAACCCGCAAGTGTGAAGAGGTTGAACCGCTTCTCTTCCCAGTCCTGAATTTCGGCAAGCTTCTCCAGAGGGCTTGAGTCCTTCAATCCTCATTTATTGTCCTTTCCGGCGTGGCGTCCATCCTCTGCGGCGCGGGCCGGACGAGAGATGCTGCCCTAGCTCGCACCGCTTTTCTCGGACCCCGGGTGCTGAATCCCGAGCGGCCAGCAGCGCCTCTCCGCCCAGCCCCGCTTCCGGAAAGCCTTCCCCCTATGCATACGAAATGCAAGTGGCGGATCTTAGCAAATTACGTTCTGGAAAGGACTGACGGGTCCTTTTCACAGGGGCTGAGTTTCCCTCGCCTCACCCCGCCCCCCTTCCATCCCATCAACTCGGATCTGATCTCCCGGCTCTTCTGCAGCTCTCTCCTCCTCGCCATTTAGAGTAAGTGCTTCTACTTTTTCTGCTTCGCCCCGCAACCTGCCAGCCCGCCTTGCAAACCACAACATTTAGGACTTCTGCCCCTCGGCTTTATTCGTCTTCCCGTTTCTCTGCCCCTCTTTTGCATTTCAGTGTTATTTCTACCTCTGGGCACACAGACACAGATAAAGAAAAAATGCACTTGTAATGGGCGTAGGTAAAAGATTATCAGCGGCCAAAGAGTCTGTGGCGAGCTGGGTTAAATCCGTTTCCAGTGGTGTTACATAGCCTATACATGTTTGTGTAGGCTATGTATGGGAAGAGAGAAAAAAGAATTACACTCTTGGGGCATGGGATGAGGGCAGAAGGAACCTAGCAGTGACTTGTAACATTAAAGGGTCGGTGTGGATGACATAAATGAAAGAAACACACTTTCGTTTGCACGCCACAGGGAAAGGTGATAGTCATTGTTCCCAGAAAGTTGGTTCCCATTTTCACACAGAGCTTCAGATATCTTCAACTCCTAACACGGCAGTATCTACAATATATGGAGTCACTTGCCACTGGTCTTTCGAAAGTCTGACATCTTCTGATCTGAGGTCATTTCATACAAATCAAAGAAGTCTCTTTCCCACCCAGCCCCCTCTCTCCCACTTCCTTAACTCTGAAGAAAGAACAAAGGCTTCAGGGCTGCTGCAAAATTCCTGGAAGTACCAGTCAGTGTAATTCAGGGGAGGCAGGACTGGAAGCCCAGCAGGTCTGGTCACATTACAGAGCGGTTGTCATCGCTCATCTGTGCAGGTGCCTGGAGCACTCAGCAAATGTGGAGTGCGCTGTAGACTTAGGAGGGTGGTAAGGATGCTTCTGGGGGAAAGTAACTCATCCAGCTAAAAAAAAAAAAAATCAATTGTGGCAGCCACAATGGTAACTAAAAGTGGCCTGCGCCCCTCTCAGCCCGCAGTCACCCAGCCTTCCTACCTGTCTGGGCACTGTGGCCATTGGAGCAGTTACCTCTGTTAGGAAAGTGTTTGGTGTATAATGTGGCAATCTCCCTGCCCCCTTCCTATCTCACACCCCCCTTAGCTTACTATAATCCACGGAGCTAATGAATGACAACAGTGGCTTGGAGGTGACGGGTATTGATTTCGAAACAGACTCAAAGATCATCTAACACGGCCCTTTATTTTACAGATGAGGAAAATGGAAGGCAAGAAGAATATTTTTTTTTCCAAAGTCATTCAGCTGGACTGAAGCCAGAAACCTTCACTCTGCAGCTCCCTTGTCCAGATGCTGAAGCCGGTCTATTTGGCTTCAAACCGCCGCTGGTCAGTGACCAGCTGAGAGACCACGCTACAGTTACTTAACCTCTCTTAGCCCCAGGTTCTTCCTCTGTGAGATGGAAAAATTACAGCGGTTCCCATTTCGCGCGGTTGTGAAGAACAGTAAATGACTCTTGTTGAGGGTTTGGGTATACGATCACGTGTTCAATACGCATTACCAGTTACTGTTGTCATTTCTCTTTCGAAAAATATCCAACATTTCTTACCGTGTGAATGAACTGATATTTTGACTTCTGTTCTTAGTAATGGAAAAGAGAAACGTTTCCACTGGGTTGATTTATTCCCACTGAACACGAGGGGAGGTTAAATCCCATTCTTTTTCTCCCCCATCGCTAGCCCCCTTTGGCCCAGACAAAAAGTAGAAATACGGCTATGGGAAGGGAAGAACTGAATTGTCCATTTGGATGCCTTCACTTCCCTTTATTCTAGTTAGAGCCACACCCTTTTCTGCAAAATACATCCTTGGGCAGACTTGTGGAGAGCAGGAAGGAAAGAGCCAAAGGGAGGAGCGGAGGCACGGGCTCTCATCACAGATTCTGTGAGTTCTTCCTTCTTTTTGCCCTGAGCCTTGACCCCACAAGAGGGAGCCCCGCTGCAATGCCCATCCAAAGCAAACTCAACAAATCTTTAATCATGATCTAGTCAAAGCAGATTGCAAATGGGGTGGGGAGTGGGGTGAGGTGATTTACAGTTCAAAACACCAGTACCCCAGAAACCCTTCTATAGTCTGTCCTGCCTTATTTACAGTGCTTTGAATGGAAAACCTGACTTGAAAATGGGATGCCTGCTAAGCACTTAGCTCAGCGGGTAGGTTTGTTTTGCTTGGTATCTGTGGCAACTGAACAGGCATTTTCTTCTAGCAAATCACTAGGCGGGCTAAGCTATTAACTTCCAACCAGTACATTATTTCTGCTCTGTTCACTCTAGTTGGCTTCACATACTGAAAACTGTCATCATGTGGACATTTTGTATCACACTCCCTGCCTCTCTCGGTCCCAGGATAATCTTTAACATCACCAACAAGGAGACAGCACCCAGACAGGGGCTAACTGTGCATAATCCCCTCAGCTCAACATGAAAGCAAAAGGCGAGACTCTGGGGCTTTCTGAGAACACGGTGGGATCTTTTTACCCTCACAGGCCCATAGTTCTCATGAATGTTCTAGGAGCTCTTTGTCCACCCCAACTGGGCCACGAGAGGTTAACTGCGAATGCTGGTGCGGTGGTCACAGGGGCAGGGGAGGGATCCAAGCCTGACTCCTTCCCAAGTGCTCATAGTTCTCCTTGACCTCAGATCGCTCCTCCCAGCTTAATTATTGCTACAGAATCAAGGTGATGCTTTTTGATGGGCCCCCTGACCTCTGCCAAGGGTACACCATTGGGTGTCAGTCTGACAACCCAAAACACTTTGGCAGCACGGGAGACCCGGAAAGCAAACAAGATCTCCCAGCAACCAAAACAACGATCACAACGCCCGTGGACTGGACTCACACACTGGAACGTAGAGAGGGCGGTAAATGAAAAAAGGAAGTGAAGCTGGTGGAGGAAGGGAAAGACAGAACTAGTAAGTTCACGAGTGGCAGTGAACACTTGGCCAAAGTGTCATGGACACCTTGAGGGTGAGGGGAGGTGGGGACCGCAGCGAAGAGCCTGGGTCCCACCTAAAGCAAGCAGCTCCAGCTCAGCGCCAGCTATTAATGCCATGCTGGTCATAGGACCAGTGCTGCCAACTCTTCAGATATTTTAAGAGAAGTGAGAAAGCTGAATTATACACACACACACACACACACACACACACACACACACACACACACACACACATATATAAAGATCCCAAACTCTTTAAATGTTACCAAGTCACTAACACATTTCT
Organism: Callorhinus ursinus; assembly: GCF_003265705.2. Lineage (NCBI taxonomy): Eukaryota > Metazoa > Chordata > Mammalia > Carnivora > Otariidae > Callorhinus > Callorhinus ursinus. The sequence goes on along the minus strand of NW_027397088.1, from coordinate 11,357,325 downwards.
AAGACACAAGTGCCTGCATGCATATGCACCCCCAAAGACTGCATTTGGCCCTAAAGATGCCAGTTTATCATTCTTGTTTTAAGCATTAAAGGTCATGTACTTTGAATCCCTCTTGAGACTTAGCCTCTGGACTCTTCATTTAGACACAATCGTAACAAACTGACTCGGAACTGAACAGACAAGGAGTCACAGATTAAAAGAGGGATGTAGCACTGGGGAACCGGGCACCCTCGTCAAGAGGTGGCGGACAGAAGATGAAGTAGGGTCCAGAAAAACTCCAGGAGCAGAGCAATGCACAATCATTCAATAAAAGGATGGCTGGCATTCATATAGCTCGGTGACTATTTTATTACTGTCGATCAGGACCTCTAGTATTTGTAAACTATCAAATAAGTTAATGTCACTGTGAAAGGGTTTGACAACTATAAAGATCACTGCAAACATTGGGTCAACCAGACTTTCTTTGAAAAGAAGCAGAGTACTAACATCTAGTGAATAGAAATATAAATGTATTTCTGTATCTTATGCATACATGCTGCAGATGCTATTTAAAAAGTCATTTGTGGGGGCCCCTGGGTGGCTCAGTGGGTTAAGCGTCTGCCTTCGCCTCAGGTCATGATCCCAGGGTCCTGGGATTGGGCCCCACATTGGGCTCCCTGCTCAGTGGGCAGTCTGCTTCTCTCTCTCCCTCTGTCACTCCCTCTGCTTGAGCTCTCTCTCTCTCTCTCTCTCTCAAATAAATAACTAAAATCTAAAAAAAAGTCTTTTGTGAAATATGTTTATTCAGAATCTTTTTTTAATAAACCTTTTTCTGCATAAAAGGGGAGGCTTTTGGTTATTTAATAAACTCACAATTATGACAACAATTTTCCCCTGAAAGTATTAGGCAATTATGTTGACCACATGATCCTATATCAGGCATCAACATTTCTTCTATAAAGGGCCACATAGTAAATATTTTAGACTTGTGGGACTTTTGATCTCTGATGCAACCACTGAGTGCTGTTACCACATCACGAAAGTAGCCATAACAATATTACCCGTGTCTTGCTAAATCTTAATTTATGGATACTGACAGCTCAAGTTCATGTAATTTCCATGTCACCAAATCGTCTTCTTTTGATTTTTTTCCCCAACCATTTAAAAATGTAAAGTCACTCTTAGTTTGTGGACAGTACAGAAATGGGCCAGATTTAGCCCAGGGGCTGTCTGTAGTTTGTTGATCTCTGTTCTAGATTGCAATCGTGATGCTCCAGGCCCACATTTTGCAGTATTGGAGTCCTTGCCATCACCTAGAATTTCTGTATCTTTGCAGATAAAGGAATGTAAAATGAGGGCAAATAGTGATGTTGGTCATCCTTAAACCTGCACGGAGCCCCTTACATACACTGTCTGGGTTAGAGTACAGGGCACTGGATTATATGCCTCGGTGTCCTTCTTTTTCTAGAAAATGGAGGTGCTAAGAAGACTGACCTCATAGCGTTCTAAAGAGATTTATTTATTTATCTATTTTAAGATTTTATTTATGTATTTGATAGAGAGAGAGAGTGTGCATGCACAAGCAGGGGGAGCGGCAGAGGGAGTAGGAGAAGCCAGCTCCCCGCCGAGCAAGGAGCCCAAAGCAGGGGCTCGATGCGGGGCTCCATCCCAGGACCCTGGGATCATGACCTGAGCCAAAGGCAGTTGCTTAACTGACTGAGCCACCCAGGCGCCCTGGGTTCTAAAGAGATTTAAATAGGTTGGGACATAAAAAGAGCTTAGAACAATGCCTTGCACCGAAGAATGATTCAACACATCTTCAGGCATCTCTCTGATGGCAAACTTGGCTCACCTAGGAAACTATTGCCCCATCTGCCTTCCTAGGTACGTTCAGTGAAGCAGAACAGCTGTGCTTGAGAGGTCATTCTGCCACCTAAAAGATCCCGAAGGATAGGCAGGAGCCCTCAAGGCCACTGTTACCATGGGCGGCACTGGCCTCTTCTGCCCTGTACTCTGCCCCAGGGTGGGGCAGCTACTCTTCATTCCCAACTGCAGCCCCTTCAGACTCTTTTTTCAAACCACATCCAAATGGTTACCTCTTCAGAGTGCCAGCCTGCTGGTATACCCCACAAAAAGGTTATGCTAGAGACAAATACAACCCCATAAAAAGGTTATGATAGAGACAAATACAGAGCACAGTGGGGAAGACCGAGGCTTTGGAGCAGGGTTTAAACAAGGCTCTGCTGGGGGCGGTGCCTGGGTCGTCCAGTTGGTTAAGCAACAGACTCTTGGTTTCGGCTCAGGTCATGATCTCAGGGTCGTGAGATCAAGCCCGACATCGGGCTCCACGCTCAGTGTGGAGTCTGCTTGTGATTCTCTCTCCCTCTGCCCCTTCCACTTGTGTTCTCTCTGTAAAATACATAAATAAATCTTAAAAAAAAAAAAAATCCAAGGCTCTGCTGCTTCCTACATGACCCTGAAAGAGTCTCTTGGGATCCCTTTACCTTAGTTTCCCAATTTTTAAAAAAAGGAGTAGTCTAAGGGCACCTGGGTGGCTCGGTTGGTTGGGCAACTGCCTTCGGCTCGGGTCATGATCCTGGAGTGCCAGGATCGAGTCCCGCATCGGGCTCCCTGCTCGGCGGGGAGTCTGCTTCTCTCTCTAACCCTCCCCCCTCTCACGTGCTCTCTCTCTCTCTCTCTCATTCTCACTCTCTCAAATAAATAAATAAATCTTTAAAAAAAGAAGAAAAAAGGAGTAGTCTATCCAAGTGGTGGAAAGTGAATCTGGCTAAGAAGGCTTCTTCTGCATCTTCTCCACCTGCTACACCACATAGCACAACCTCATTCTTCTGGGGTCCTACTCCTTTTCCTATTTCCCTAGAAGTAGGAGTCTTCGGGTAGCAAAGTTCTCTCCCTTCTGGGGTGAACTGCCCAGATTTCATTCTAATTGCCCACACAAAAACAAAAGTAAAAACCAAACACAAAACACAAACAAAAATTTTTATCTTTGGTTATATTCTGTTAAATTTCAAGAACAGAATAGGTGACTTTTTTTTTTTTAAGATTTTACTTATTTATTTGAGAGAGAGAATGAGAGATAGAGAGCACGAGAGGGAAGAGGGGCAGAGGGAGAAGCAGACTCCCCGCTGAGCAGGGAGCCCGATGCGGGACTCGATCCCAGGACTCTGGGACCATGACCTGAGCCGAAGGCAGTCGCCCAACCAACTGAGCCACCCAGGCACCCAGAATAGGTGACTTTCTATGCAACTTTTCTAAATGTCTCCTTTGAGAAAAAAAAAAAGATTGTAGATTCATGAAGAGAACTTGCATGTCCAAGGTCTGTCCAGATCTGGGATAGTCTTCTGCCACCTTTCTGACACTAACTACCTCCAAACTCCTCCATCTCCGTATTTTTGAACATCAAACTGACATTGCAGGGGATGGTATTTCTATTAAGAGACAGTATTTTTTTTTTAATTTGGCAGTTTCATTTATTAAATAAACCACAAACCTTTTACCAGATAGCATTACTCAGCAAGGCAATGGCTAATTTACAATCACTAATTGTACTGGAAGAGGCCTTGAAGCAAACATCTCCACTTTTTTTTTTTTTTAAGATTTATTCATCGGGGTGCTTAGGTGGCTCGGTCAGTTGAGCATTCCACTCTTTGGTTTTGGCTCAGGTCACGATCCTAGGGTCATGGGATTGAGCCCTGTGTTGGGAATCTGCACTCAGGAGGGTGTCTGTTGGAGATTCTAAGAGACAGTATTTTATCATTCAGCAGCTGCCAGAGAACTGTATCTTGAAGATACTCCTTATCTTTTGAACATTTTCAAATAAGTGGAAAACAAAACCGTCTTAAAATAGAGATAGGCAGTGGCTCCCTCCAACTTCTACTTTTAATAGCCCTATTAAATTCTTGACTCGTGTTCAGTTTATTCAATTCACTCTCCTACTAACTTTTTTCCCACAGAACCTGTCATTAACTTGAGTTTAGACAGTTCATTAGGGCAGAGGGCTTGGATCAATCCCAAAAAGCAGACACTTCTTCTTTCCTAGACATTAAAATGCTGGAACAAATTTTTCTCCAAGATATGTCCTGTGTTTGCACTTCATTGAAGATCTTTGCATTTGATTTCTCCCACTGGTTAAAGTGGTTTTAGATTCAGATTTTATGTGTACTGATTTATCCTTTTAAATGACTTCCTTAAACTCTATCTTTTCTCCTCAAAAACAATGGAAAAATTGTTATAAATAGAGTAGGCTTGGCCCCAGTCTGCTTTGGTTAGGGCCCTTGTGACTGATAGTGCAGTTTCAATCACTACCCTTCAACCAGTCTTCAGTATGATGAACCTGCATAACTGAGTGGTTTGATTATAACCTGTTTCCAGTTTATTGATCAGTGCTGTTCTATGGAACATAAATATCTTGATCCTGAGATGACCTGGGCATTGGGAAGTGAGTAGGAATGTGCTGGGGCAGCGCTCAGGGTAACCATCTGTCCAGTTTGCCCAAGATGGAGAAATTTCTGGGGCATGTAGGATTTTCAGTGTTAAAACTGGGAAAGTCCTGGGCACACCAGGATGAATTGGTCATCCTAGACACCAGCAGTCCTGCCCACTCACAGCTGAGAGATATTTGCTTAAAGAGTATTCAGTAACTGATCAGTGTGTGGGGCATCTGGGTGGTTCAGTCGGTTAAGCCTCCGACTTTTGATTTCAGCTCAGGTCATGATCTCAAGGATGTGAGATCAAGCCCCCCCCCACGCCCCATGCTGAGCGTGGAGCCTGATTAAGATTCTCTGCCCCTCTGCCCCTCCTCTCCCTCCCTCTCTCTCTCTCTCTCAAAAAAAAAAAAAAAAAAGGAAAGAAAAGAAAAGAAAGGCTAAAAAAAAAAAAAAAAAATACCAGGGGCGCCTGAGTGGCTCAGCTGGTAAAGCATCTGACTCTTGATTTCAGCTCAGGTCATGATCTCAGGGTGATGAGATCAAGCCCTGCATTGGGCTCCTCACTCAGTGGGGCTCCGTGCTCAGTGGGGAGTCTGCTGGAGATTCTTTCTCTCTGCCCCTCTCCCTGCTCATGAGCTTGCACGTGCTCTCTTTTTCTCTCAAATAACTAAATCCTTAAAAAAAAAAATAACTGATCAGTGTGGAAGGGAAAGAAATGTTTAAGCCATTGATCAGGGTGGGGGAGCATGCAGACCATCAAAAGTCTGCAAACTGTAAAGCATTAAAACTACATAACCCTTCCCTACATATCCCAAACCACTGAGGAATGGGGACAAAATGATTAGCATTTGTGGGATAGCTTCACAGTGAACCAAAAAGAACACACATAAATTGTACTACCCACATAGATGTTCCCCACTGGATATAAGAATGTCTTAATAAGAACCTACATAATGAAGGGAGAACCCAAAAGGAAAATAACTGTTATTATAGTGTCAACGGATTCTGAAATCCCCTCCCCTCCACATCCCATGTGACTTGAGAGGTCTTCTTTCTGTGAACACGAGACTAATAGAAAAATATGGGGGTCTTATGAATGGAAACACTTATTTTAACATTTGCAATAAATTGGGCAACAAAGCCAGAAAATGTTTCTTATTTACGGAGCAGCAGAGTCAACCAGCCATTTGAGCTCTCTGACTCTCATTTCCCAAATTTGTACAACCTTAGGATTGGAAGTAGATGCTCCCTCGGGCTTCTTTCAGCTCTAAATGCTGTGATTATTCTAAATTCTGCCCAGAATAAAGAGGAGGCTGTTTTTACAGGAAAACTGCACTGGGGAGTTTTTTCTGGATTCACTAAGTGCAGGGGAAAGTCCAAAATGTGGTAGGATAACTGACCCGTGATAAAATCAAGAAGACTTGAAGGCGGGTGGAGGGCAGTTAGCTCAGACAGACCAAAGTCCGGGGAGAGGTGAAGCCAGATGGGGGTGTGCAGCCTCTCCAAGAGACCACTGGACACCTAGCCAGGACTTCGGGGTCTAAGCTGGGCAGTTTTCAGGTGGGATGTGGGAGAGCGTTTGGAGTCCCAGGCAGGAGGGCCTTCTTTTTGTAGACCCCCAGGGAGCTCTGACTTGAAGACAGAATTACAGATTTTCATCAAGGAGGAATCCTGTGAGAATTGGGGCTAAGGAAGGGGGTGGGGAAAGAGGAAGTGTCTAGAAGGGACTTAGGATGGCAGGAAGCTAACTGCATTAGGATGATCTGAGTGTCTTCAGTTTGCTTAGGAAAAAAAAAAAAAGGTAGTTTGGGGGCTCCTGGGTGGCTTAGACAGTTGAGTGTCCGACTTTTGATTTTGGCTCAGGTCATGATCTCGGGATGGTGGGATCAAGCCCTGCATTGGGCTCTGTGCTCAGTGGGGAGTCTGCTAGAGATTCTCTCTCTCCCTCTCCCTCTGCCCCTGCCCTGCTCGCATGCACACGTGCACTCATGCTCTCTCTCTCTCTCTCTAAAATAAATAAATCTATATAAAAATGGCAGTTTTACTCCCCAAATGTTCACAATTAAGTTCTGATCTTTTAAATCTGGCTGAAAAGAAAAATTATAGGGAATCAATATCATCCATCTATTTTCTGAAAACATGGCACTGACGTAGATACAGGATAAATATATTTTGGGGAAAACCTGACACTCATGGCTTTGTCCAAAAACATCTCAAGAAAGAATGTCAAATACTCTGCAAGTCAGAGGATGAGATAAAGACAGGGTTGTAAACAGCTCTGGCACTAAGAAACCACACTAAGAAATGGTTAGTTAGGAAAGTAACTAATATATCTACTGCTTTGGATGTAACTTTCTAAGATTGCAAATTGTCTACTCTGAGGTTCAGAGAAAAAAAAAAAGTCACCCAAGATCTTAACAAGGTCATTTCCCTAACCAACTGATGAGGGTTTTTTTCCATCAAAGAAGCAGCCTTATGGGGTGCCTGGGTGGCACAGTTGGTTGAATGTTCAACTCTTGGTTTCGGCTCAGGTTGTGATCTCAGGGTCTAGGGATGGAGCCCTGCATTGGGCTCTGCACTCAGCTGGGAGTCTGCTTAAGACTTTCTCTGCCCCTCCCCACTGCGTGCTCTCTCTCTCTCAAATAAAAAATAAATATTTTTTTAAAAAGCAGCTTTATGTAAAAAAATTAAAAATTTTAAAAATTTAAAAATTTAAAAAACTAAAATAAATAAATAAAAATAAATAAATAAAAAGTAAAAAATAAATAAATAAATAAAAAGCAGCCAGGGGCCTCTACTGTTGGGCTGTTCTTTTTACTTCTTTGGTGCAGAATAAGGCACGAGTTTGGTAAACTCAAAGATGGTAGACCTCGGATTGAAGCATAGTCTGGCTTGAACCCATACTGCTCCCAAAATAAGCTTGGCATTGGGAAGCATTCCCAAGGTGAGCAAGATGCTTTGGAAAAACTGAAGAAGAGATACCAGTCCCATTGCTGTTGACCAGGAGCAGAAAGGACTTCAGGAAATGTCCCAGAAAGACTGAACATGGCTAGAAAATGCTGTCTTAAGTTGATCCCTCAGAACGTGGCAAAGTAATCTAGGTTGTGTGTGTGTGTGTGTGTGTGTGTGTGTGTGTGTGTGTGTGTGATGGGGGTGGAGGGGATGACAGTTTGCGGATGACTGAGCAGCAGGGCTGAGCAGCATATTAAAAATTATTTCTATTTAGAAAGAACAACACTGGAATTATCACAATCCTGGATTTCAAGATATACTACAAAGCTGTAGTAACCAAAACGGTATGGTACTGGCACAAAAAATAGACACATAGATCAATGGAACAGAGTAGAGGGTCCAGAAATAAACCCACACATATATGGTCAATTAATCCATGGCTAAGGAGGCAATAATATACAACGGGGGAAAAGGTAGTCTCTTCAACAAGTGGTGTTGGGAAAACTGGACAGCTATATGCAGAAGAATGAAATTGGCTTTTGTACACCATATATAAAAATAAACTCAAAATGGATTAAAGACCTATATGTGAGGCCTGAAATGATAAAATTCCTAGAATAAAATGTATGCAGTAATTTCTTTGACATCAGCTGAACATTTTTTCTAGCTATGTCTCTTCAAACAAGAGAAACAAAAACAAAATTAAATGATTGGGACTACACCAAAATAGTTTTGCACAGTGCAGGAAAGCAGTAAAAGACAACCTACTGAAAGGGAGACGATAATTGCAAATGATATATCTGATAAGGGTTAGTAGCCAAAGTATACAAAGAACACATAAACTCAACACCAAAAAATCCTATCTGATTAAAAAATGGGCAGAGGACCTGAATAGACATTTTTCCAAAGAAAAAATACAGATGAACAATAGACACATGAAAAGATGCTCAACGTCACTCATCATCAGGGAAATGTAAATCAAAACCACAATGAGATATCACCTCAGACCCATCAGAATGGCTAAAATAAAAAACATAAGAAATAACAAGTGTTGACGAGGATGTGGAGAAAGGGAACCCTCGTGCACGGTTGGTGGGAATGCAAGCTGGTGCAGCCACTGTGGAAAACAGTATGGAGGAGCCTCAAAAAATTAAAAATAGACTTCCATATGATCCAGTAATTCCACACTGGGTATTTACCCGAAGAAAAAAAACCACTAATTTGAAAAGAAAGACATAGGCACCCTTATGTTTATTCCAGCATTATTTACAATAACCAAGATGCAGACGCAATCCAAGTGTCCATCTATAGATGAATGGATAAAGATGTGGTATATATATATATACAATGGGATATTACTCAGCCACAAGAAAGAATGAAATCTTGCCATTTATGACAATAGGGATGGACCTACAGGGTATAAAGCTAAATGAAATAAGTCAGCCAGAGAAAGACAAATGCCATAGGATTTCACTCACAAGTGGAATTTAAGGAGAAAAAAAAAAAGTACAAAGAAAACAGAGACAAACAAAAACCCAGACTCTTAAATACAGAGAACAAACTGGTGGTTGCCAGAGGGAAGGTTTGGGGTGAGGGGGGAATGTTAATAGATCAAGGGGATGAAGAGCACACTTACCTTGATGAGCACTGAACAATGTATAGAATTGTTAACTCATTATATTGTACACCTGAAACTAATGTAACACTGCATGATAATTATACTTGAATAAAAAATTATGTCCTTTTAAATCAATTCAGTAACTATTCTTATCCCACTGGATGCTCACTATGTTGGGCTGCCAAAAATATAAAAGACCCAAAAAGAGATTAGATAGTGCAGTCAGGGTAATATGATATTCACATTCAAAATGTAGAGAAGATTATAGAATGACATGAAAGAGTTATGACAAAGGTTTACAAAGTGTATAATTGAAAAAAAAAATCAGGGGAAGCTTCCTAAATGAAAGCCATTGAATGTGGACATAGTAAAACCATTATTTAAATGTGAGAGATGGAGGAGAATGGCCTATGTAGAGAGAATGACCTGAAGAAGAAAAGTGCCAAAGGCAGGAGCACAAGGCACAGTGGTTTTTCTGGGAAAGCAGCAGTGGGAACTGACAATGAGGTGATAGTTACTAGGAATATGCTGATAGGCAACATGCCACATTGAGATGTCTGTACAGAGTAATTTAATAAGCTGTGGGAACTCCTTAAAGCACTTGGGATTGAGAAGTTATTCTTAGAGCCATGCCTTCATGAGAAAAATATGTCAAGAGTGTTAGAATGGTTTGAAGAGAGAGACCTGGGCTAGAGAGTGCACTTGGACGGGTCTAACGACCTACTAGAGTGGCATGATGGGCTGGGGTTATAGTGCTAGCGATGGGAACACGGTGGGTGATACTCGCTAGAAACCATCCCAGACAGAATGTACAGAATGTGCTGATTAGATACGGGGTGGAAAGCCATTGGCTAACAGGAGAGAATGGAGGTGGCAGTCACAGAGATTCTCTAGAAGTGGGTTTGTGGGGAGTAGAGAGGTGGAAGGGGGAGCATGCCAGTGGGAGCCTCAGGAAGAGCTAGCCAATAGATGGGGAGAAATGTCTGGGAGGGCCTGGGGGGCACGATGATTCATCAGTACCCAAGCCGTGATGAGCTGCAGACGTAAATTAGAATCACCAAGGGAGAGAGAACATTAAGAGCCGAAAAAGCAAGCTGAGGAAAGACCCCAGGGGGATGCTTATTGAAAATTCAAATTTCCCTAATTCTGAATTTCTCTGAGAATAGTGACCCTAAAATCAACTATTAACCAAGTTTCAACTCAATAGTTGGTAACCAAGAGTAAGAAAAGAACAAAATTATCCATTTAAATACAAGTTTCTCAAAGAGGGATTTAAAAGCAATGCCCTTTAACACATTTGGCAACATGAGAGCCTTTATTGAATCATAGCTGAAAAAGTTAAAAATAGAACTACCCTATGATTCGGCAATTGCACTGCTAGGTATTTACCCAAAGAATACAAAAATACTAGTTCAAAGGGGTGCATGCACCCCGATGTTTATAGCAGCATAATCTACAATAGCTAAAGTACGGAAATAGCCAAAGTGTCCACCGACTGATGCACGGATAAAGAAGATGTAGTATCTATATACGATGGAATATTACTCAGCTATAAAAAGAAAAAAAAATCTTACCGTTTTCAACGGCATGGATGGAGTTAGAGTTAAGAGAAATAAGTCAGAAAAAGACAAATACCACATGATTTCATTCATATGTGGAATTAAGAAACAGAACAAACAAAACAAATGAGCAAAGGGAAAAAAAAAGACAGAGAGGCAAACCAAGAAACAGACTCAACTCTAGAGAACAAACAGATGGTTACGGGAGGGAATGGGGGTGGATGAAACGTGAAGGGGATTAAGGAGGGCACTTGTGATGAGCACCAGGTGTTGTAGGGAAGTGTTGAATCACCATATTGTACACCTGAAACTAATATTACACTGTATGTTAACTAACTGGAATTTAAATAAAATTTAAAAAGATAATGTACCTCTTCAAGTACGTAACAAATTAAAAATAAACCAATAAATAAAACTAGATAGTCCTCAAGGAAAAAAATTTCCATAACAAAGTATTGTTCAAAGACTACTGGCTTTAGTCTTTGATAATTATCTCTTTGTGGCTCTTACCTATCTGCCTTTCTAAGTAAAAATGATTTTTATTATTTATTTATTTTATTTATTTGAGTGAGAGAGAGAGAGAGAGAGCACGGGCGGGGGGGGGGTAGCAGGGGGAGGGACAGAGGGAGAGGGAGAAGCAGACTCCCTGCCAAGCAAGGAGCCTGACACTCAACTCGATCCCAGCACCCTGGGATCATGACCTGAACTGAAGGCAGACCCGCTAACTGACTGAGCCACCCAGGTGCCCCTAAAAATGACTTCTAGAGAAGAATGATTCTATACATTCACTGTAGGGAGGAGAGAGAACACTGGATTAGCCCTAAAACAATCTGAATTCGTGTTCTGAGTTTGCTGATTACTAGCCATTCAATAAATTCAAGACATACTGAGAGAAAGATATGCATCCTACAGGGAGTTTAGGTTGCCAAGTCAGTGTATAAAGCGGAAACAACATACAGTCAAAATTCCTCTGGAGAAATCCCTTGGGAATGTGCCACATTAAGATAACAGGGAGTCTCCATAATTCTAACATGACTGATTTTCCCTTTAATCTTGGTCCAGATGGTGGTTTCTTCTAACAAGCACCGAATGAAGAAGTTGGCTCTAGTTGAGGAGCTATCTTATGAGATATACACAGTATCTTTAACATTAGGGAGCCATGGGAACCAAGGCCCATCATGGGAATAAGCAGAATCCACCTCATGCTCACTCTCCAGACAAACTGGGCGGAATGGAGGGCAGGGTGGGATGGCCAAAACCATCTAAATTTACACATTGTATGTGCATGCACGCACTCGCGTGTGTGTGTGTTTGTGGGTATGTGTGAATACAGTTGAGTTTACGCAGGTTAAATGAATATAAGTTGAGACTCCATTGTATTGAGCATTGCTCATGTACCAGGGATTGTGTTAGGTATAAAGAAAAGAAAAATTAGCAGGTACAGGTTCTACCTTTGAAGCTCAGTCTAGATGGCCACTGAGAACACAAACACAGCATTCCAAGACTACTAATAGTACAGTATGATACAGGAGAAGTGAGTCCACAGGAGCGAGAATTACGAAAGCCTTTTTAGAGAGTGACTATAAGCTGAATCTTAAAAGAAAAGCATATGTCAGTCAAATGAGGGAGAGGGAGGAAAAGTCCAGAGCATCCTGTCAGGGGGACTGGCATGAGTCAAGGCAGGGCGGGTGGGAGTGGCACATTTGGGACTCACAAGTCGTCCAGTAGAGCTGGAGCACAGTATGGGATGGGGTACATAGCAAGAAAAGGTGCTAGAAAGGCTAAGAGTGCCCTGTGCCCAGTGAAGGGCTGGGATGTTATTTTCGAGGTGATGAGGATGCATTGAAGGTCGTCAAGGAGAGAGAGGATCGAATGATCAGTTTTTATAAAGGTCATCCTGACGCTATGGAGAATGGGTTAAAGCAGGCTGAGAATGGAGTCAGGGAAAACACAGTTGACCGTTGAACAATGCAAGGGTTAGGGGTGCCCACCCCTGTTCAGGAGAAAATCCACATACAACTTTGGACTCTTCCAAAACTTAACTACTTATAGCCTACCTCTGACTGGAAGCCTTACCGATGACAACCAGTCAACACTTATTTTGCATCGGATACATATCATATGCTCTATCCCAACAGTAAAGCCACCTGGACAAAAGAAAATGTCATTAAGAAAATCATAAGGAAGAGAAACTACGTTTACAGCACTGGATTGTTAAAAAGTCCACGCGTCAGTGGACCCACATGGTTCGAACCCACGTCGTTCACGGGTCAGCTGCAGTTAGAAAGAAACGAGACGGTCGTAGGAGAGAGACAAGGGGACACAGATGGTAGCACTGGAAGCGGAGAAGAGCCAGATTCCGTTTACTGACTGTTTAGTCTGTATCCGGCGCTATGCCAAGAACGTGTACTCATCATCTTGCTTTTTCTGCCAGGAACCCTAGGAAGCTGGAGTTGCTAGTTCGTGTCATCCCCGTGGCCATCCCACGAGGGCCTGGCCCACCTCATCCCAGCTCCAGCCCCCACCGTCCTGCTCCCCTAGGACCTTTGCAAGCCCCGCCCCTCCACCTGGCACCTTTTTCTCAAGGGCATGGCTGGCTCGCTCTCATTTAGGAGGAACAGCTCCTGTGCTCCTTTCTTCAAGAAGGCTTCCCCAACCCACCCCATTTTGAAGCAGGTCCCTTTCTGGACCAGCCTGTCTTTCCTTCATAGCGCTTACCATAACCTCTAATTATCTTATCTGTCTGCTTATTCTTATCTATGTTCCCCGTCTACAACAAACGCTCCATGAGGCTAGGGGCCTTCTTTGTCTCACTCGCTACTATATCCCCATACCTAGCATGGTACCTAGGTGCTCAATAAATATTTATTAAGTGAATATGCATTTTATAGATGAAGACATAGTAGAAACAAGAACAATAATAAAAATTAACACTTAAATAGGTGCTGGGCACCAGTCCAGTTCATTTAAGCCTCATATACTTGAGATAAATGTTATTTTCCCTATTTTACAGATGGGGAAACAGAGGCCCGCAAAGGTAGGCAACCTCTCCAAAGTCACACAACTTGTAAATGGCAAAGCAGGGCTCCAGATCCAGGCAGTCTGGCTACAGGCTCCATGCTTTCAATACCTTTGCTCTACGAGACTCGAAGCTGGTGCTTTTTCGTAAGTGTCGGGCCATGTGGCTGGGGACGGAGGAACTACGATTCCCACCTGGGTCTCTCCAAGTCTTGGAACCCAAGCTCCAGGGAAAGCCAGATCCACAGGGATGGGGCCGTGAGAGAGCGAGAGAGTGGGAATCCAGCCTGTGGGGCGGAGCTCAGAGAGGACCCTGTGGGATTCAAGGGCACGCAAAGGTGAGGGTGTAGGCTGAGGTCTGAGCGTGCAGGATTTGAGGTTCTCATTGTACCCATTCTCTCCTTCGCTGTGCCTTTTACTTTTGGAGGAAAGGCACATTATTCAACTGTTCCGATTCCATCTTCTCGTTGATAAAATGTGGGTTTAAGTACTGACCGGACAAGATTCTTGTGAAGATTAAACTAAGATAAGGCAGACCCATTGTTAGAGGTACAGTAAATAGTCCCCTCATTTTTCCTGTTACCTCCCACTCACAGGAAAAAGCCCAAGTTCCAGGAAAACAGGCTAACTATCCAGATGACACAAGGAACAAGAGAGAACACTCTTGGGTGTGGGTCCAGCCATCTAACCATTCCACAAACTTTTTTTTTTAAGATTATTTATTTATTTATTTGACAGAGAGAGACACAGTGAGAGAGGGAACACAGCAGGGGGAGTGGGAGAGGGAGAAGCAGGCTTCCCGCGGAGCAGGGAGCCCGATCATGACCCGAGCTGAAGGCAGACACTTAACGACTGAGCCATCCAGGCGCCCCTAACCATTCCACAAACTTAACAAGACCTACAATGAGCCAAGTTTCGTCTTTGGAACACTTGCACTTTTTGCAATAATTAAATGAAGAATTCATCAAACTAGGTACATTTTAATCTAAATGTATAACACAAGTCTCCCCTCTCCTTCTAGATGTTTCTTTTTGTTCTTACTTCTTGCTAGGTATATGAGGTATTTATCTTTGGACAAGTCCCATGTTTTAGTCTTCAAGTTTCTCATCTGCAAAATGGGAACGGTAGTCCTTTTACAGGGGTCTTATAAGGATTAAAGATCATGTGTAAGTACTTTTGCAAAATAAGTACTCTCTAAACATAACAAAGGAACGTTATTAAAAATGTTTTTATGGGGGTGCCTAGATGGCTCAGTTGGTAGAGCATGTGACTCTTATTTTTATTATTATTTTTTAAAGATTTTATTTATTTATTTGACAGAGAGAGACACAGTGAGAGAGGCAACACAAGCAGGGGGAGTGGGAGAGGGAGAAGCAGGCTTCTGGCCAAGCGGGCAGCCCGATGCGGGGCTCGATCCTAGGACCCTTGGATCATGACCTGAGCCAAAGGCAGACGCTTAATGACTGAGCCACCCAAGCGCCCCTATTTTTATTATTTTTTAAATATTTTATTTATTTATTTTTGAGAGAGAGAGAAAGAGAGAGGGAGAGCACAAGCGGGCTGGGGAGGGACAGAAGGAGAAGCAGACCCCCTGCTGAGCAGTCCTGATGCAGGACTCAATCCCAGGACCCTGGGATCATGACCTGAGCTGAAGGCAGCCACTTAACTGACTGAGCCACACAGGTGCCCTGAGCATGTGACTCTTGATCTCGGGGTTGTGGGTTTGAGTCCCACGCCGGGTGTAGAGCTCACTTAAAAATAAAGTCTTAAAAAAATATGCTTTTATGAGGCAGAAGGGATATGCTTCTTGAGATCATGCCACTTCCACAAAAGTAACTTAATTAGTATTCTCCAAATTACAATTGCTCAAGGCCTTAAAGTTTTATATCTCAACTAAATCTTGCCCTTCTAATACCAGGTGGAGATAATCATTAACACCCTGCCCTCAGGACAAGGGACCATTTTGCTGTGGTCTAAGGAGCCACCTTCTACCATAGCCTGCCCCCTTGGGAAAGTGACCTAAGAAAGGCTGGTCAACATTCTTCATCCCCCTGCCCCAGTTTGGTTAGGGATAGGGATTTGGACCAAGCAGGACCAATCTGAGGACTCCCCTACACTGTTGCTGGAACTCTCAGGAAAAAGATTTTCTTGTCCCCCAGGAGTGCCAGGGGTCAGAACCACGTACCCAGAGCTACTTCTGGCCATCTCTGACACCATGTGGGGAGAACCTGCCTGAATGGGGCCAACACAGAGAGAGAGCTAGGGTCACCAGCTCGTCCCAGTTTGCCAGGACTTTTCTGATGGTAGCACTGAGAGTCCCGTACCTAGGACCTCCCTTTAGCTCTGGGCAAACAGGAACAGTTTTTCACCTCCTAGAAAGACCACCTGGCAAGAAAGAGTCCTGAATATATTGTTTCCACTCTCGATCCAGCTTTATTTGGAGCCCTTTGAGCATCTCAATTCTGTGACCCAGTGGGTTCTGGTGTCTATTTTAGCAACTTTGAGTTGTGTTTCTGCCATTTGCCACTTAAGGAGTCAGAGCACACTCCCAAAGAATGTGCACATATAAATAAAACTCGAAGTTAAAGAAGCAAAATAAGTGGAAGTAGGAAACTTGCTATTTTTAGATTTGAAAAATGCAGAAATGTGATCATGCAGTCACTTCTGAGGTTGAGATAATTTATTTGAAGAAGGGGCTCCGAAAAAAAAAATGTATACAAAATGGAAAAAGGGAGAGAGGCAAACGAAAACATTCTTATGGAAGAAAAACCTCATGGCATGAGAAAGGTCAGAGTAATTCATGGGCAAAAATTCAAAAGAACAAACTTACATAGCGAGGGGGTTAAAAAAAATAGCTGGGAGAAAAAAATAACAGCTTTGCTTTTCCATTGAAGATGGACAATTTGGTCAAGGGAATGACCTGCAAAAAACAAGCCCAGCAGCTGTTTCTGCAGATACTGATCAATTTCACAAGATTTAAAGCAAAAATCTAAATGGCCTCTGGCTCTCCACCATGGGGCAGGGAGGCCAAAGACAGTGCTATAGGAATAACCAAAAAAGCTTGAGAACATGGTCTTTGGACTATGGCTAGCAGAACCTGGTGCTCTGTAGTGTCGGTCAGAGAAGTGTTGAAATCTGCACTCCTGGAGGGTTTCCTCTGGGAATATGGCCAGAAGGGAGAGGTCTAGATAGTCTATCTCTATAGGAGCCGCACAGAGTGGAATGATAGCCCCCTCTGTCTGGCCTCCCCTGAAGAAGGATGAGAGACTGGGGCCTCTTCCCCAAGGGACTCTTTCTGGCTTGTTTCGATACCATTTCTAATTCCAGTGCAGAATGGAAAAAGTTGAAGTGTTGAAAACCAAGAGAGAAATCATTTTCTCAATAGAAAGATAACATGGGAGAAAAAAAAAAGCCAGTGAAGCTATGTGATTCAGGGCTACCTCTGTGAATATACTTTCCACTGAGTCTCACCAACTTTAAACTATTTTCACTTGGTTTTCTGATGTCATCTCATTAGAGGGAACTAGCCATTTTCGTGGTCTTGTTACTTTGGTGGGTGATTTGGGGAAACTGAGGCACCCCGGCATGGTCTTTCTAACACAACCACTTTAATTGAGGATGGTAGGAGAAAGAGAGGAAGGAACGTTTGAGGGAGGAAAGGAACAACACTATCTCTACTTGCACATTTTGCAAAAAAGATGTCAACACCCTACTTGCTGAAGGACTTTTCCTCTTTTCACATGACATTGAAAACAGAAGAGCTGATATCATTCGAAGTTGTCTGGTAGCAAAGAATCCCATTCACACACTAAATCTTAAGTCACAAGGAATACTCGAGCTTAAAACCCGGTAGCTCCCTGAGTGTGTGATTGGATTTTACATTGCCTTTGAAGATGGAGACACCCAACATGGGCTAGAGCGTTTGATGATTTGTTTTTTTAAAAAAATAACTTGCAATTCAGGAAGCCCCACCTATAAGCAGGATATCCTTCTGCTTTCTCCCTGAACCAGGATGCCATTCAGCATCTAAGAAAGGAGTCAAAGCCGCAGGAGATGTCACGCTATCCTGAAAAGCATCCCTTGCAGAATCAGACCTGAGGGATCACTGATTCTGGGCTGTGCTTGCCTTCCTCCCTGGGGGATGCTCATGGTGGAGCTCTCACCTCCGAAGGAAATGGAATACATTCGCCAAGGCTAATGGGCAACTGAGAATCCTGACTCACCAACATTTATTTCTACCTTCCTACAAATTCCTGATAGTCGCGTGCCAGGTGTTTATACGGTGCTGGGCAATGTGTCTTCTGCAAGGAAAGGCACAGGTAGAGACAAAGGGGGGTCTTCTTACCTGGGCCCTCATTTGGTAGTTGGGGAGATTTAAGGTTCCAAGAGGTTATGTGATTTACATGGAGTGACAGGGTCACTCCGAGAGGGCAGAAGCCAGCAAGCGTACCACACCACAGACCTATAGCAAAAATGCTTTCCTCTCCTGGGCTTATCTACATAACCATCTTGGTCTCCCACCTTGTCTATTTGACAGGGCTGGAAAGGAGAAGGAGACTAAGGGGAAGAAAAAGAAAAAGGAGGGAGGTGAAAGATTCTTTTTTCCCTTGGTTTTCTTCTGTTGATTTGACATTGAGAAGATTGATCATCCACCTGTCACAATAACCACAGACATTTAACACCAGCCCCAATCCACATTTTTCTTCTTTTAAAAAGTGATGATTCAGGCTTTTGTTAAGTTAACGAAATGCCCTCACCTCAAACCATATGTAAGGAACCACATACATAGTACTGACTTTTTATTAATCAAAAGGGAATAGCGAGAATAGAAAGGGACTACATACTTAAATATGAAAATCAGCTCGACGTACCTAATGCTCCCAAATTATATGCCAATGATGGAACAGCAGACAAGAGGAGAAAAGATGGGGGCCAGACAGAGAGGGGAGGTCAGGAGAGCCCAAGCTCACAGTACAAGAGCAAACCCTATTCAACAGGCCAGTCACCCTGGAATTCACAGACCAAACACGGTATTTTCCAGAGAATGTTGGCATGTTTATTGCCCAGCAGGCTCTGCCCTGCAGCCTGAGAGCACCGACCAGTATTTCCAAGTTGGCAGCACCCCAAAACCAGAACAATGATTGCTTTTCTCTTGCTATAATAATGCTGTTGAGTTCATCAGAGATCCATTTTGTATTTTTCATTGAGTCCAAAGCATGCGATTTCCTTCAGAAGAAATCCTATCACGGTTTATGTAGTTTTAAAAATAACTGATCTGGTCCATTGGTAAAGGTAGAAATGTTTTGTTGAGAGAAGAAGGAGCTGCTCCTAGAATCTCCTTATTGATCTGAAGTAAAATGTTAAAACAAAAAAACAAAAAAAAACCAACCAACTCTATACATGTGATATAGTATATGCATGAATCCAAATATTTCTCAACTCACTAGGTCTTGGGGAGGCAACTATGGTGTAAAGCCTTATGCTTGGTCATTTATTCATTCATTTCATTACTCAATCATTTATCGAATTTATCGACCATTTACTATGTGTTCTAAGCATTGAGGATGCAGCAGTTAACAAGATAGAAAATGACCCCAACATCATGGCGCTAATAATACAGAGAAGGCCAAGAACAAACCCGTGCAAATAAGTAAATATGATTATTCCAATTAAAAAAAGTGATTATTCCAAATTCCTTTGAAAGAAAAATAGGGTGGGGTGGTCAGCTCAGCCTCTGTGACCTGTAACATCCGGCTGATGAGGTGCCTGTGCAGGTCTGGGGGTAGGAAGGAGAATGGCTGAGGCAAAGACCCTGAGGTAAGAGCGAGTCTGACAAATTTGGGGGAAAGCAAGAACACCACCGGGGACCAAGAAAGTAATGCCTATTGTGGTAAAGTTTTCATAAGATGAATGCAAAAGAAATTGATCAGTTGTAAAGCAATACCACTCAAAAGTATTACTTGGCCATGCTAGACCACGATTCTGCATCTGGAAAGGATTAGAGGGAGAACTATGGATTTCACTTTTCATCTTCTATGTCCACTAAAAAGGAGCAGGCTCTTGAGAAGCCTTTCGAAGTACAGCACGTTGACGTCACGTGACACACGCAACCACACATACCTGGGATCCTATTGAGCGTCACCCAGAAATGTTCATCAGGGCTGAAAGTGTCTTTGGACCAGTGGAACAAGTCAACAGCCCGTGGGTCGTGGAGGACAAAGTCGGTGAACTCTCTGGATAGAGCAACATAGGCAGAGCCAAAGTAAATGGTGAGGTTATGGGGAGGAGGTGGTTTCAGCTTTGTGGTTCTGATCACATAGGAAAGCTCTTTGCCCAGGTGTTCCCGGTGGACGAATTTCGTCCGTCCAATAGCGTGAGCTGGGGGCAGCACCCCGGGGGTAATGTTTTTCCCTTTAAAGCCTTTCAGATACCGAACTATCTCCTTGTTGGTTTTCAGGGGGAAGTCTTGCCCGCACGTGTTGATGGCGTACTTCCAGGGTACCTTGGACACCGAGAGGTCTTTGATGCAGTTCAGGTCAGCCTGGAGCCTGGAGATCCCCCCATAGACAACTGGCTCCATCTTGGAAGCCAGGAAAGCATTTGGGAAGCAGCTCAGTAATTGCTCCACTGAATCTTTAAATTCAACGGTCGCCTTTTCATCCACATGAACACAGTAGACATTCTGAGGCATGTAAATAGCTCTAAAGAGCCTTGCAAAGGTATCAAAATTGTGATGGATGGCCATAATATATGCCAAAGGAAATTCAGCTTCTTCTTTAGATAAAGGGGCCGTGATGTAGTGGCTTTGGGTCAGGTAATCCTTGCAAGAAGACTTCTCGTACATTATCAGTTTGTTTCTCCACAGGAAAGGTGTTTTGCCTCTGACAAAGGATGCGCAAACTTGAGTCAGCATCAAAGTGTCTGAGTTATTCAGCCTCTGGAAGCTTTGCTCTCCCCCAAAACTGAGCACGTAGAACACAATAAAAATGATTACGCAAGAAACAGAAACTATAAAGAGGTAACGCATCGAAGGCATGCCTCACAGAGGAGCAAGATTTCAAAGCCGGGCAAAATCTGGAAGTCCTTCCCCAAACTTACTTTTTCCTCTGAGTTCTTAGTTTGGTACATACTCCAGCAATTCCTAGCCTGAAGGAGACGCTGAGAATTGATTCCGTTTCATGCCTGCAGTCCGGCTGCTGGCTCCGGTCGTCCCCGTGCTGATATTAGTAACTGGTCCCGCCTCCTTCTCTGCTTCTCAGAGGGCCTTTGTCTAAAGCCCAGCGGCAGGTTCCCGAAGCCGGCCTTTTCCCTCCCTCTGCCTCCCTGCCCGCATCTGCTCGCTGTGGCCCCCGATCTCTCCGGCAACTCCTTTCCGCTGCAGGATGAGCTTCTCAGATGTCTTTTCTTTGAGTTCCCGTGTGTTTCCCCTTCGCACCCCCTGGTTACTGCCATTCAGGGGATTAGCGCCGTGAAAGCCAAAGTTGAAATAATGTGTTCTGGCAGGCGTGCTGTTTCCTGCTAGTCACCCGCAGGCGGCGGCGCTCCCCCCCCACCCCACCCCCACCCCGGCTGCTCATGGCAACACCTGGCCCCTCGGCCCTTCCAGTCCAATCCACGGGATGTAATGTGGCCTCCGTGCGCAAATGCTTTCATGAAAAACATGCTCTAATGACAAAAGTGACAATATCTAAAAGAAAAAAAACAACAGCATCCATCCCGGCTCCTTTGTAATGCTTTCGGGTCCTGCCCTACCGTTTAGGAAAACAAGAGATTACGGGACTCCTAGTCCTAGGGGACCTGAAAACGCAGGCTCCCTGGGGCCGTGACTTTGAGATCGGGTGCCAGCCCCTTGCCCACCCTTACGGCATCCAGCATTCACGGCAGTGCTTGTCACACGAGCAAGTCCCAAGCTACATCCCCTGATTTACTTAAGCCTTTAAAGTTTCCCTGGAAAGAACTTGAATCCTGGCCACAAATGATGTTCAGATTAGGGGACCTGGGGGGCACTCAGCTCTTAAACACCCGGAGAACATCATCTAATACTCAGAGAAGTACTTCATACCTGCCCAGTCAGGCTTATTGACCACCTAGGAAAAGCATGGCTGTTTTCCCCCACCTGTAAAGGGTAGTGTTTTGGCTAAAGAATATCAAGCTCTTTGGGGCGCCTGGATGGAAAAACAATGTGAGCCCCCGCCATTTGAGGCACCATGCTCCAAGTGATAGACTTCCTGAGCACATTGTATTGTTGGTTTGTTTTTAAGTAAACTCTATGCCCAACACAGGGCTCGAACTCAAGAACCCCCGACATCAAGAGTCGCACACTCCACTGACGGAGCCAGCCAGGCGCCCCTCTGTATCTTTTCTTTCTGCTAGTTTCCATTGTTCTTATTTTTCGTTCTTCCAACTCGTACCTTATTTTCCTCTCCCCTTCACTAAATCCTTCTCATTCTTTAAGACCTGTCACAAATAAACTCCATGTAGAACCCACCTTCAGATTTTCAGGCAAAGTAGAAAAAAGAAAATGTAGCCATTATGTGGGTAAAACAGATAAATCTAATTCTTAGTGTCTTCCACGGAATAAAGCAAAGAAAATGACGGCAAAGTGCATGATAATGGAAAAGTCAATCCCAAGCTTCTCTTTTTCCAAATTATACCTTTAAGTATTAGGTTATTGTGTATTTTATTTCAGAACAACAGACAGTCATTTCAGTATCTAGTTTGGAAAGCCTTTTGGCTTAGAATGAATATTAATATATTTGCGGCCTGACAAAGTGTTCAGGGTGCAGATGCATGACTTAATTAGGCCAACAGAGACTGTTTACATTATTGTTTCCAACTGGCCATTAACACAGGAGCTCGGATCTACACAGGCTTGGGAACAGACTAATAATGCCATTATATTAAGAAATACACACCAGCCGAATTAGGGGCTATCCCAATGTTTCTGTATTCAATCTATTACTTCCAATGGCATTGTTTGTGTGTTTAAAATATAGCTGTTTTCCCTCTCTGCCCTTTTGGCTGCCCTTGGTCCAACTTTCCCCACCCCCAGGTTCTGGTATTTAAGAAAAAAATAAAACAAAACACAAAAAAATAAAACCCACAGGAGAACTTTTTAAGAAACTGCATGTCAAAACACAGAAAGGCTGTAATTGTTACCTTTCCTTCCTAATAGGCCATAAGAGCGGTTTACCCAGAACAGACACCATGTGTTTTTTTGCTACCGAGACTGACCAGCTCAGCCTTCCCTCCCTCTCCGCCTTTGACTGCAGGCAAGGACCAGGTGGGCACCTGTAGGCCTAGCAACTGAGCCTTGTCGCTCACTTTGGAAGCAGTTATTCCCCAGCTAGCCAATTAATCAGGCGAGCCGTGCTTACCCTCCCCTGGGGCCACCATCAGCACTTGCTCTTTATTCCATTCAGTTTTTATTTTTTGTACAGCTGTAGATAATTCTTCCAGCTCTGGAGCTATCTTAGAACACAGCCCCCAAATGAAGAGAGTATCCTTTCTTGGAAATGATAGAAGACTCAGAATCTCTATGAAATAAAGAAATCATCAAGGGAACGGAAGAAGATCCTCTGACACCTCAGCAGCCTTACGCTTTCCGTGTCAAAGAGGACAGCATTGAAGGGGGCGGCACCACACATATCATGGCTCACCAGACTGTCGTAAAGGACCTTGTGTGAGAAACTGGGCTTCCATCTTGCTGCAAAGGAGCACCACCAAGGACACTTTTAGATGGAGGAGTGCTCCCAGGCCACCCGTGCCAGATGAGGGAGGACCAAGAGCAAAATAAATCGCGGTGAGGAAGTATTCATCAGCCCATACATGTATACTGCACCCACTGATAATAATAACAAATAATAAATAAGTCCATTATTTATGTATTCATTAACGATGTTTCCTAGAAACAACCCTGAGGCTTTAATGGGGATTTAGTCGTGTAAATACTCACAGAACATCAGCTGCTGCAGCTTTGGGGTTTTTTCTTAAAAAAATACAGATAGAAGAAGGATTTAAAGTCCCAGGGTCACTAAGGAATTCATGGGCTGGGAATCAGTGGGAAGTCTAGACTTACTTTTCCATTCGTTCAACCTTGTAATGTAGAAATATGTATGTTACCATATTTATACTATTTATTTACCTGTTTGTATGTGTTCAGTGAATGAATGAATGAATGAATGAAGGGAGTCCACATCCCCCATGGTTCCAGGTAGCCATAGGTAAATGCACTCTTAACTGGAATTGGGAACAAAGGAACTGGTATCTTTTATTTTGACAAACAAAAACTCTGACCGGATTGATTTTATTTTCTTTCTTGGTTTTTTTTCTGATTAATTAATTAATTTTTTCCAATTAATTAACATCTAATGTATTATTGGTTTCAGAAGTACAGGCCTGTGATCAGTCTTACATAACACCCAGTGCTCATTACATCACGTGCCCTCCTTAATGTCCATCACCTAGATACCCTATCCCTCTGCCACTTTCCCCTCTGGCAACCCTCAGTTTGTTTCCTATGATTAAGAGTCTGACCAGATTGATTGACCAGGTAGATTAAATGACATTAAAAAACCCACAACTTTCGATCAAGTTTCTGTGGGAAACTATGCAAGATAATGTTTTCACTTATGTGTCAAGAAAGGTTGTCCAGGGGCGCCTGGGTGACTCAGGTGGTTGCAGGTCATGATCCCAGGGTCCTGGGATCCAGCGCCCTGTCTGGCTCCCTGCTCAGCCGGGAGTCTGCTTCTCCCTCTCCCTCTGGCCCTCCCCTCTGCTCATGCTCTTTACTTGCTCTCTCTTTCTCTCTCTGTCAAATGAATAAATAAAAAATCTTAAAAAAAACCACAAACGAACAAGGGCTGACTATTAACCCTCACAACATTACTAACAGGGCAATAGTGCTCACATGGTGCAAAAATCAGGACACTGGATCTTAGTCCCTTTTCTAACTTTAACCGAGTATGTGGTCTTAGGTCCCTATTTGCTTCATCTTTAAAAAGGATGTTGTCGGGCGCCTGGGTGGCTCAGTCGTTAAGCGTCTGCCTTCGGCTCAGGTCATGATCCCAGGGTCCTGGGATCGAGCCCCACATGGGGCTCCCTGCTCCGCGGGAAGCCTGCTTCTCCCTCTCCCACTCCCCCTGCTTGTGTTCCTGCTCTCGCTGTGTCTCTCTGTCAAATAAATAAATAAAATCTTTGAAAAAAAAATAAAAAGGATGTTGTCTATAGTCCCTTTTAGCTAAAATGAGCTATAATTCAGTATTTGTATGGTGAATCCGCTAAGCAGCAGTGACAGAATGCAGGAAGTGTGAGGAATGGCCCCTGTCCTGTAGGAAATTCCATCTTCACTAGGATTCAAAATACATACAGCTGAAAATACATGACCGGCAAAACACAGAAGACTGTGGATCGGTTCCAAACAAGAGGACATCCAGTAAATGTGATGGAAGCTCAGAGGGGAAAAAAGCTCCCTTGGAACTGGGACGGTGAGAAAAGGCTTCCAGTGGGTGGATTCTGACCCTCAGAACATAGAGAAGGCATTCCACCTGGAGAGATTACAAGATAGAGCAAGAACAGAAGAACAAGAAAGCCCAATGTGGAGAAATTTCCTGGGGCCGAGTTGTGAATCTGGAACTTCTCTGGCTTAGCAGCAGATAAAAACCTTCTTATCAGCTAACCCTGACCTCAGAGTACCAGTCACAGTTAGAGGATGAGCTCAGTAGAGTGGGGACATTTTCCCCCTGTTCCTGTCATGGTCCAGCAACTCGAACAGCCTTCCCTCTTGTTCTGGAAGGTGAGCCATTTGGCACACACCGTGTTCAATGCTTGTTGAATGGGTCCAGAATCATCTGGACATTTGGAAAAGTACCGTTTCCAGCTATGGAAAAAGGACTGTTAAAACCTGTATTTGCCACTTGTTCTAATTTGTAAATTAGAACAGCAAAGGCTAGGAGAACCCTCCATGAGTTGTGATTTTACTGTTCCAGTATTCCTTGAGCATACCTGCAGAGACCTAACTATGAATGTATCACATCGGCCCTGAACTCTTTTGCAATTCCTCACACACCTTTTCTTTAATTGCATGTATTGACGAAAGCTTCATTATGGTTTCATAATTGTTTTGGGACTGGTTTTTCCATTCTCAATTAACTGCTGTCCTTTAGTTGGGAAAGAAATGGAGGGAACACAGGCTTGAGCAGGCAGACCACATTTAAAATGTTAAATAACAGCAGAAAGGGCCCCTCAAGGACAGGGTCTGATGAAGTTTATAGAAGTAACATTGAGAGCTTAAGTCCCGTGGCTGAAAAGTTTGAGTGAATGAGGTGAGATGTTATCATTTCTTGGGCTAACTGATGGGTGTCCTTTGGAAGGTCATTTTTGTGTGGTTTCCTTTGTTATTGAAGCAGGTCAAATGACTCAGGGATTTATTTTTAATTGAGCTAAGGGTAATTCACAGGGAAGTAAAGAATGGTGACAATCCAATTCACTTCGGACAGCCAACTATGTAATTCTGTTCTGGTGGCCAGATAGTTTGTAAATGGAGGTTTTTGGTTTTCTCTTTCATGATGATGATCACGATATTAAAGAGAAGAAAGAAGACATTTCCAAAATACATCTTCAACTAAAACAACAACTCTCATAACTGAGAGTTCTCTGGGGAAAAATCCACCTTCTCCTGAGACCCAATTATTATGCTTTCTATACCATTCATCGAATTAGCAACAGAAGAACTTGTTGTCTAGATCCATGGAACCCAAAGCATTATTTCAAACCCTCATCTCAGAGGAGGGAAGAAGTTTAATATGCAGAATTTTAAGACCTAGAGATCAGGTCCAGAGGATGGTTATGCTACACCGTATCATGGTGATGTGAGCTGAACTGATCTGCATCTGATTTTGATGGAGCAAAGTTATATGGAAACACTTCCTGGATGTTAAAGGATGCTATGCAAATACTTGCAAAAGACAGCATATACATATTCAAACAGGCAAGTGCCCAAGCACGCACAGATAGGCAGCAACGTTCTGATAGCATAAATGTATCAGCTGGAAATAGGAAGAGCCTGAAATTTGGAGGCTTAGAAAATGAAAACGAAATTACCCCAAATAAGTCACAGCATATTAACATTCCAAGAGGAAACTTACTACTGAATTTACATGGGGAAGTAAACTGCTTAACCCTGGAAGAACCAAAACATTTGTTTCTAAAAGTATTCAGCCAAACTAGGTGTGTCTGTGGCTTAGGGATAAGGATTGTCCAGATCAAAAGTATGCAAACTTCTGTGAAGCATCCCATCCCCTGGAGGGATTGTGAAAAATATAGGTTGCAGGGCCCACACCCCAAGTGGTCAGTAAGTTCCAGGTGGAACTTAATGATCTGCATTTCTTTCTTTCTCTCTTTCTTTCTTTCTTTCTTTCTTCTTTCTTTCTTTCTTTCTTTCTTTCTTTCTTTCTTTCTTTCTTTCTTTCTTTCTTTCTTTCTTTCTTTCTTCTTTTTTTAGATTGATTTATTTATTTGAGAGGGGTGGGGAAGGATAGAAAGAGGAGAGAGAAACTCAAGCAGACCCTGCACTGAGTGTGGAGCCTGATGTGGGGCTCGATCTCACCACCCTGAGATCATGACCTGATACAAAACCAAGAGTTGGACGCTTCACCGACTGAGTCACCCAGGTGCCCCAACAATCCGTGTTTCTAACAAGCTCTTGGGACCAACTGTTTGAGAACCAATAGATCAAAGACCAGAATTCTTTGGTTTTGTTTTTTCCTCAATGATTCTACCTGATCTATTTTCCTGTGACTAAGCCATTTACCATAAAAAACAAACAAAACAAAACAACCAAAGTTTTGGGGAAAACAATATTGCACAATTTGGAAAATACTTAATAAACATGAACTCAAATGGTGGATAATCTGATCCCTTGCATAACATTTACTATGGAAAGCTTATCAGCACCCCCAGGAAGAATGGAAGAAAATGGACGTCCAGAAAGGTACCGTTTGCTGCTCTTTAAATGACAAAAGTCCAGGGGTGCCTGGGCGGATCAGTCCGTTAAGTGGCTGACTCTTGATTTCAGTTCAGGGTTATGAGATTGGCCCTGCCTTGGGCTCCATGCTCAGCAGGGAGTCTGCTTGAGATTCTCCCCCTCTGTCCCTACCCAACCTCACTCTCTTAAAAAAAGAGAGAGAGAGAGAAGCCCTAGTTGCAAGAGTCCTGCCCCAAATGCCTTAAGCGTCAGGATTCTTGATTTTGGCTCAGATCATGAACTCAGGGTCATGAGATCCAGCCCCATGTCAGGCTCCGTGCTCAGTGTGGAGTCTACTTGTCCCTCTCCCCGTCTGCTCCTCTCCCTCCTCACATGAACTCTCTAAAATAAGTAAATAAAATCTTTAAAAAAATAAATAAAAATAAACAACAACCCCCCAAAAAAGAGAGAGAGAAGCAGAAAATAGCAATTATTGGGGGCAGATGTGGGACAACCTGAATCTCACGTGTGGCTGGTCAAAGTGTGAATGAACATAGCGCTGGGAAATGCAGAATTTGAGCAGAGGCAGGTGCTCTGACCCAGTAATGCCATTCCCGGGGATTTACTCAACAGAAATGCATCCACGTTTATCAAAGGCCATACAACTCCGTATTCACTGCAGCCATATTCACAACAGACCCAAATGCCCATCAGGGTTTCTCAACCTTGGCACAACTGGCATTTTGGGGTGAATATGCCTGTTGTGGGGGTTGCCCTGTGCATTGTAGGATGTTTCGCAGCATCTCTGGCCTCGACCCACTAAGTGCCAGTAGCATCCCTTGCCCCTAACTGCAAATTGTAACAACCAAAAGTATTTTCAGATATCTCCAAATGTTCCCTGGGGGGGCAAAACCATCCTTCCTCACCTCATGCACCTCCTTCTCTCTACAAGGCAATGAGAATGGAAAAATGTAACTGCTTGCAACACAAAAAGTGAATCTCATAGACATAACACGGAGCAAAAAAAGCCAGAGAGAAAAAGAGTACATGCTGTTTATTTCCATGTATATACAGGACAAAAGCAGGAAAAAGTAATCTGTGGTGTTAGACATCAGGATAGTGACGGGGAGGCAGGTCATGTTCTGTGTCTTGATGGTTGTTACTTGGGTGTGCTCAGTGGGTGAAACTGTACCATGCTGAACACTCTTAATCTGTGCACTTTCCCATGTTCTACAACTCTTCACCAAAAATGAATGAATGAATGAATGAATGAATGAATGAAATGAGTCATGGTCCTTCTCCCAGAAAAACTCTGCCAGGTGAGTCTTCTAGGTGAGTAGGTCCTTCTAGGATCTTCTAGGATCAGGCGTCCTGGAATAACTAATATTTATGGGTTATTACCCAGGGTGACCAAAAACTCGGCAGACACATACCAGAGCCCACTCACTTCTTCCTCAAGCAGTCGGACTGCTACGGGTGTCTCCAGTCTGGTTCCTGACACCAGCCACCCTGGGCCACGACCCAGCCGGCCACCTCTCCTTCCTGCCAGTGAGCAACGTCCAGAAGAAAAGGAGTCAAGAGAAAACAGAACAGGAGGTCAAAAATTCAAAAGCCCTTTGTGCTCATCAGCACATTGCTGAGTGCTAGCCCTTAGGGCACCTGTCACCTGGAACAGATGTGGATGGAGGAGGCACCCACAGAGACAAACCAAATGTATGAATGACAAAGCTGATAGCTGGCATCCGGGGCTATCACCCCTACCTGCCCAATGAGGAACTGAGACTCAGGGACCTTCCAGCCCAGGGTCACTCAGTGGGGAGGGGTGACCCGGGACTGGAATGGGGGTGTCTGTGCCATCTTGTGCCCCATCAGGCAGGCCCAGGAATGGCATAGCACCGAGATGGTCTTCGTGGAGAGATCATGAGGAGGAACGGGGTCTGGGCTCACTTCCAGTGAGACACAGGCATTCCTTTTCTCCAACACTTCTATTTTCTGATTTAAGTTCAATCAAGCAGCAGTGTTCAGAAAGCACAAAGGACAGAAACATGAAATGTCCTTTCCTTTCCTTTCAGCTTCTTTTTTCTATAGCTCAGAAAAACCATCTAGACAAATCTTTTCCTTACGGCACATATTATGATTGATTTCCAAACTCCATCCCTCCCTCCCCTCTTTGGGTGACCACATTTCTGCATGTTCTGACTGGCCACAAGTAGAAGGCAGGATCTAGGGAATTCCTGGCCTAGGCTGAACTGGGTTCCTGAGGTCTGGCCCCTGAACTAATTACCAGGTGCTTGGTAACAATCTGGAGCAATAGAGGCCCCGTGTACCATCCCTCTCTCTTCTCTTTCTGCAGAGAACAATTCCCCACGCCCAAAGCACTCCTTCCTCTGTTCTGATCTGACTTGGGGATGCCAGGTGCTCAGATCTTGCTTCATGCTTCCTGGATTCCCAGCCCTTCCCCATCCTCAGACACCGGCTGTCCTGGTGACTTCTGCTAAGGTTTTTTTTGTTTGTTTGTTTGTTTGTTTTTAAGCTTTCCTTTCTCAGGAGGACTAGGTGTGAGACCATCCACATGACTGATATATTTGACAGGGGTTTGATACACTATTGCAAGAATTCCGTCAGAATCAGTTACCTGTTTGACCAAAACATACCCTCACCCCCTCAACTTGAAAAACAGAGTTAATAGCTTCCATTCGGCCCTTTTATTTTTTTAAGGATTTTATTTTTGGGGTGCCTGGGTGGCTCAGTTGATTGGATGTCCAACTCTTGCTCTCAACTCTGGTCTTGATCTCAGGGTTGTGAGTTCAAGCCCTGCATTGGGCTCCATACTGGGCATGGAAACTACTCAAAAAATAATTAATAGTAATTTAAAAATAAATAAATAAAGATGTTATTTTTAAGTAAACTTTATACCCAATATGGGGCTCAAACTCACAGCCTTGAGATCAAGAGTCACTGCTCTACCCACTGAGTAGCCAGGCACCCCTCCATTTGGCCCTTTTAGGTCCCTCCCTCTGTTCTCCACCCTGCAGGAGGGCTGACTTATAGAGAGTGTATCAAGCAGCTCTGGCCCTGGCTGGGCAGGAGAGAGAGCTCAAGGTGTTTGCTCCCCAGCTCCTCTCTTGCCAGTCACAGCAGGATAGCTGCCTCCTTTGACTGAAGTTCTTCTCAAAGGAGCCCAGTCCACAACACCTTTTCCAAGCACTCCTTCTTTCAGGTCTAGAAGTGGTAACAATAGTTCCACTATTACTGGCCCTGGGTATTACCATACTCTTTATAGTTTCCCTCCACTCTGCCCACAGAGTCCCTTGGGTAAGTCTTTCTTGATTAGCCTAATTTAAAGATTTTATGTATTTATTTGAGAGAGAGAGCGCACGAGAGCATGTGTGTGCATGAAGGTGGCGGGAGGGACAGAGGAGAAGGGAGAGAGAGAGAGAGAATCTCAAGCAGACTCCTTGCTGAGCACAGAGCCCAATGTGGGGCTCGATCTCATGACCCTGAGATCACATGACCTGAGCCAAAACCAAGAGGCCGAGGCTCAAGCAACTGAGCCACTCAGGCACCCTTTGATTAGCCTAATCTAAGCATGCTATCTGTTTCTTGCTGGGCCTCTGACTGCTATAACACTAATAAAAGATAACATTGAGAGAATACTTGTCAGGTGCCAAGTATTTGGTCACTCTTTCATGCAGGACATCATTGATGCTCACAGCAACCCTGTGAAGTAAGCACTATTATTATCCCCCTGTTACAGATGAGCAAGTAAGACTCAGAGAGGTCCCCAAATTACCCAAGTTCATGAAATCAGGTAGAGTTGGAGCCTAACTTTGTATTTTACATATTTCCATATTTACCTGCCTCCCAATACAAGTACATTTATGATGTTATCAAAATCATTCAGGGCGCCTGGGTGGCCCAGTTGGTTAAGCGACTGCCTTCGGCTCGGGTCATGATCCTGGAATCCCGGGATCGAGTCCCGCATCGGGCTCCCTGCTCGGCGGGGAGTCTGCTTCTCCCTCCGACCCTCCCCCCTCTCACGTGCTCTCTCTCTCTCAATCTCTCTCTCTCAAATAAATAAATAAAATCTTTAAAAAAAAAAAAGAAAGAAAAGAAATCATTCAGAACTCCTCTCTCTTCCCAGGAGCCAAAGCTGCAGCTAGTGGGCGGCGGCTCCTGGGAGCAGGATTGCTGCTGAGCACCGTGAGGGGGAGGACTCGTTTCACAGGGTGGAAGCAAGCCCCTAAGTGAATACAGTGAGGAGAACAGCGGGCTGGGTCCCTCACTGCCAGGGAAGGAAATGGAGGGGATCGACCCTGTGTTGGTGGATCAGAAGTGCAGATATCAGTGTGCACTTGTGGTTTGAATCTCTACTCGAAAAGCTAAGATATAGATGGGTATGTGTGTGAATGTGCGAGCGACGTGGAGTGCATGTTTGTACAGATGCGTGTCATGCGTATATACAGACATTATGGGTACCCATACATATATATTTTTTTCCTAGCTCTACGCCCTGAGAGGGCATAGAAGTAATAACGCCCTTGAGTGCCCAGACCTTGGTTTCTAAATATTCTCCATGAAATGGAACCAGGGTTCCTTGAAGAAAATGGCTGATTCCAAGACAGGGGGCAGGTTTAGTACAAGTAAGGAAGTGCTCAAAGAATAATGGGGTTGGTTGAAGGGATTCAAAAATCACCTTGAAGGGGCCCCCACTGGCTGAGTCTGAGACAATTTCAGCAGCAAAGTAGGTAAAAATTGTAATGGATTATAACACACTGAGTAAAATGGGAATCCGTGTCCATAGGGATATAAATAAACAAACACATGTACCTTATAGATGAATGTCAACTAATAGACATAGAAAGAGGGAGTTAGGAAAAAATCATATTTTGGCAACCACACAATAATAATTGAGCCAGGCAAGAACCATCAGTGGATGGTAGAACCGGGGAGTGAACATTTCATGAAGAACAGTGTATCTGAAGAGTCTCAAACGGTCTCCACGCAAAATGCTTATTAATGACGTAGTAATAAATACACAATCTTACTGATTAACTTTATAGGGAAGCAATTGGCAGTTAGTACCTTACCCCAGAGACAAAAGTTAACATCACCACTACTAGAAGAAATAAACATTGCATGCTTCCATGGCATCATTTTTCTGGTATCTTTGCCCAAAAGGCATAACTTGAATCTAATCACGAGGAAACATCAACACTGCACTCTTCAAAAACAGTAAGAGCTGGGGGGACACAGGCTGAGAAATGGTTCCAAATTAAGGGGGATTAAAGAGGGAGGGCAGCTAAGTGCAGCTTGAGATCGTTACTCAGATCCTAGATTATGAAGGACGTTTTTAGTACAACCAGTAAGACTGGAATAGGGTCTGTGGTTTGAAGAGCAATGACATGTCCCTGGATGGTGGCGTTAGTCATATAGGGGAGTTTCTCTGTGCTTAGGAAACACTGTTTGAAGCAGTAAGGAGGAATTGACAAGTGGCTTAGGAAAAATTTATAAAAGAGAGAGGGAAGGGGGCGCTTGGGTGGCTCAGTTGGTTGGGCGACTGCCTTCGGCTCAGGTCATGATCCTAGAGTCCCACAGTCGAGCCCCACGTCGGGCTCCCTGCTCAGCAGGGAGTCTGCTTCTCCCTCTGATCCTCCCCCCTCTCGTGTTCTCTCTCTCTCTCAAATAAACAAATAAAATCTTTAAAAAAAGAGAGAGAGGGAAGGATAAGATAAGGCAAAGGCAAACGTG
Organism: Callorhinus ursinus; assembly: GCF_003265705.2. NCBI lineage: Eukaryota > Metazoa > Chordata > Mammalia > Carnivora > Otariidae > Callorhinus > Callorhinus ursinus. Next base: position 11,324,037 of record NW_027397088.1, on the reverse strand, counting down.
GTAAAATGTTATGGGTTGGGGGACGTGGGAATGAAGGGTAGAGCTCTATACTCTTCTTGTAAGTATAATAATTTTGAAAAGAGTTTAAAATAAAAGGTTAAAAACTCATTGAGATCTTTAAACATTTTCTCGATAATCAGAGTCATGTTTTTTTTTTAGTTTAATTTTTAAAATTTTAATCCCGGCATAGTTCACATACAGTGTTGTATTAGTTTCAGGTGTACAATATAGTGATTCAGCATTTCCATGTTACTCAGTACTCATCACAACAAGTACAGTCCTTAATCCCCATCACCTATTTCACCCGTCTCCCCAACCACCTCCCCTTTGGGAACCATCAATTTGCTCTCCAGAGTTAAGAATCTGTTTTTCAGTTTCTCTCTCTCTCTCTCTCTTTTTTTTTTTTTTCGGAGTTATGTTTCCATTAAATACACTGCTTAAGCTGTGGGAACTTCTGCAGGGCAGCCTGGTGGATTAGACTGATTATGAAGTGGGGGGTCACGCAAACCTAGAAATTAAGTCATTTTACCTTCTGGAGTGTCAGTTTCTGCACCTGCAAATTGAAGGTAATAATATCTACCTCCCTCGGAGGATTTCCTTTTTTTAAAACAAGATTTATTTATTTGAGAGAGAGAGGGAGAAAAAGCACGTGTGAGTTGGGGGAGAGGCAGAGCGATTCCCAAGCAGACTCTGCTGAACAGGGAGCCTGACATGAGGCTCCATACCAGGACCCAGAGATCATGACCTGAGCCGAAACCAAGAGTCTGCCGCCTCACTGCGCCACCCAGGCGCCCCTCCCTCAGAGGATTTCTGTAAGGCTTAAGTGACTCAATCCATGAAGCATCAACGTTAAGTCTTTCTGCTTTCTCCTTGAGAAAGCATTTGTTCTAGAAAATTTCTTCTTTGAGAAAATGTACATTACCAACAGCAACAAAACTGCCAATGCTGGGGCCGTCTAGAATGTGGAAATATCCCCATTTTATAGAATGAACGTAGCACCAGGATGCTACCCAGAGATCCGTGCCTTGTTACTGGATTCAGCTCTTCCCTACATTTTATACCAAGTGGAAAGTTTGCCCCTCTGAGATTCTGAAATCTAGGGTCTAATGTGGGAATGGTATATTAAGGGAATACTTTTCCACCGTTTTCACCCCGTGACATCTACCGAAAACAATCATTTGTCTGGCACTTGTAAAAAATATGGACCAAAATATATATATATATATATGAAATATAAATAGAGACATATATAGAGACATATATATAGAACTATAGACATATAAATATAAATATATATATAGACATATATATGTGAAATATATATATGTCTATATAAAAAACATGTATATAGAGAGAGAGACAAAGCTCTCTCCGCCAGAGGTGTCTGGCCAAGGGACACCAAGTGCCTGGGACCTTGCGTGCCGCCAGGATCCATCTGTAGCTGACCTACAACCACCGCCAGCCTATCAGCACACGCAGACGCTGGAAGTTCCACAGTGAGCACCAAGCACAACAGCAAAGAGGCTGCTATCATGGGAGATAGCTCGGGAATAAGCTAAAAGCAGGGCACACGCTTCAGCAAAAGGCTGAGCTGTTTCTAGCTGCGCTATGCATTCGGCTCTGCTGGGCCCTGTGACCTTCAGAGCAAGTCAAGGTCTCCACCCTCAAGACCCACATTTTGTTAGTAGTGAGCGATCCCAATCCCGCTGTCTCCTTGATTTCATTTCCCCTCCCGTCCGAACCTTCCCTTTTATGGCTTCAGAGCAGAAACCAAGCAGAGCCTTAAATCCTGCCCCTCGCCTTGCTTTTGCCAGATTCCTGAGACTGAAGACACTGGAGTCTCCCAGAGCAGGACTGAGCCCTGAGAAGTCCCAAGAGCAGCTAAAAAACAGTGGTGCATGGCTCGGCATTTGAATGGAAAGTTCTACCGGGGGACTTTACCTTCTGTAAAAATTTGTTATGATTTTTTCACCAAGGCTCGAAGGAGGTCAGTCAGGATGGCAGAGATTATAGGAATTTGAAGCTCGCTTCATTCCTAATAAGGAGAAAACTACAGAGACACATTTATGAATCCTCTGAGGTAAAAAAAAAAAAAAAAAGGCAAAAAAACTGGTTGTGAAACTCTGTGAGACGCTGCCCTGAGTTCGTCAAGCTCTGTAAGCCAAGAACTAGCATTCGGAGCAGTACGTTGAGGTAACTGAGCCTCCCTCCTCAGTGTCCAGGTGTCTGAACGCCCCGACCACAGACCGGTGCATCGCCCCCAGAACAGAGACCACAGCCACGGGGCACCTCTTGAGAAATGGAGGGAACAAAAAGTAAAAGCTGCAGAAACCCCAACGAGGACTCCAGCACACACCCTTCCTCATAAAGAACAGGGAGGGTAAGGATGGGGGCTGAAATAGTCCACAGGGTTTTATCAGAAAGGAGGGAATTGGAGTCATTTGCTTCTTAAAAAGAGGAGGAATCGTGGTTTGTGTAAACCCAGAGAAAAAGGATCCTATCACAGTAACTGCGTCTCATTTACGTGGGTTGCTTTATTTATTCCTAAGGAATTTTCTTTAAAGCTTATTTATTTAAGCAATCTCTACACCCAACATGGGACTTGAACTCACGACCTGGAGATCAAGGGTCTCGTGCTCCACCGACTGAGCCAGCCGGGCGCCCAGTTTTATTCATCTTTTAAATAAGTCTTAGCCGATTGCTTAGTCAGAGGATTCAGGAGGCAAAAACCTTAACATTTGGGGCCATGCCCTGTGTTCTTAATTCAGGGTTGGACAATTTCATCTCTCAGTCCACTCCACCCTCAAAACAAATTTAACATTTTTGACTCTGACACTTATGAACTGGGTGTCCTCGGGAAAGTACCCCAAATTCTCCATACCTCGGTTTCCTCATCTATAAAATAGGATTGCCATAATACTGAGATGCAAGGAAACAAGGTCTAAAAGGCAGTTCGTCTTCTCGGAAGAAGATCTACCAAAGGCCAGCAAGGACATGAAAAGATGTTGGACATCGTTGTTCGTTAGAGAAATGCGAATCTAAATCACAGCTATAATTTTATAGCCACTACAATGGTGTAAATAAAAGAGCAGGCAGTAACAAGCATCACCTGCTTTGGAAACCAGCTGGGCAGGTCTTTAAAATGTTAAACATAGAGTTACCACATGGACCAGCAATTTCACTCTTGGGATCTACCCAGGAGAAATGAAAACCTGTGTCTATACAAAGACTTACTCAGGAATGTTCACGTAGCACTATTCATAATGGCCAAAAAGTAGAAGTAACCCAAATGTCTATCAACGGATCAATAAACAAGATGTGGTACATCCATATCATGGAAGAGTAGATGAGCCGTCTAAAGGAGTAAAGTACTGAGTCATGCTACAACATGAATAAACCGCAAGAATATCACACAAAGCAAAAGAGCCAGACATGAAAATATATATATAATTTGATTTATATATAATGTCCAGAAAAGGCATATCCATACAGACAGGAAAGTAAGGTTTGGGTATGGAAATAGAAAGCGGCTATAAAGGACAGGAGGTTTCTTTTGGAGGTGATAAAAATATTCTAAATTAGGGGCACCGGAGTGGCTCAGTCGGTTAAATGTCTGCCTTTGGCTCAGGGATCGAGCCCCTCATAAGGCTCCCTGCTTGGCGGGGAGTCTGCTTCTCCCTCTACCTGCCGCTCCCCCTGCTTGTGCTCTCTCTCTCTCTCTCTCTCTGTCAAATAAATAAATAAAAAATCTTTTAAAAAGATATTCTAAATTAGATGGGGGTCATGGTTGCACAACTCTGTAAACATACTGAAAATCAGTGAATTGTACATTCAAATGGGTGAATGTGGTGTTTTACGGTGTGTGAACTAGACTTCCGAATCACATGCCTCAGTCTTGTGGTATGTAAATTATACCTCAACGAAGCGGTTAACTTAGGGGGAAAAAAAAAAAAGGAAAGAAAGAAAAGGTAATTTGTCCAGTGCCTGACATTGTAAGGACTCACACCTTCTGGAAAGGCTTCACAGCTCCTAAACCTGGGGCTGAAAAAGCAGCTAGTCATTCTGTCAGCCTAGTGCATGCTGTCGGTGACCTGGACAGCAGGAAACTTCTGGATTGGCATGAAAGCAGCACCCTATTTATTTTATACTAACAACATCAGGTGAATCAAATGCAACCTGACACCGAGCTCTGTGTGGGTTGAGGTTGGCAAACACGTAAAGCTCTCCAGACCCTCCAGAGCTGCATTCCATCAGGCCCTGGAGAGGCTAAAATGACAAAAACCAAACGAGAAGATAAGGACTATCCAGTTAGGTAAAAACAGATAGATGGGGCACAGAGGGCACAGGTGGACTCTGCCTGGGGCTGTGGCTTGTCAAAGGTTTCACAGCAGACATTACAACTCAGCTGGGCCCTCCAAGATAATCAGGATTTCTCCAGACAAAGAAGGGGCCAGGGGGGAAAACTGGCAGAAAGGCCAGGAAGTCTGTTTGGGGCCTAGCAATTATACAGAGAATTCAAGTGGTAGTCAAACAAACCACTTCACCTGTATTTTCTGGATTTTTAAAATTTACTTGTTTGTTTGTTTGTAGGCTCCACACCCAGCCTGGGGCTTGAACTCACAACCCTGAGATCAAGACCCGAGCTGAGATCAAGAGTCGGACCCTTAACTGACTGAGCCACCCAGGTGCCCCCCCCCACCCCCGGATATTTTAGAACAAAGTCTCTCAAGGCCAACATGACTATGGCAAATTCCCTTAATTGTTGATTCCACTTTTCCAAAACCTACAACTTCAGTCTTCAAAATGCATGAACTGTAATTTATGCTGACCTTAGCAATCAGATGACTAATAACTCCCACAGGCCAACTGCACTCCCAAGAGTGTTTTCAAATGGATGTAGCATAGGCGTATCCTTTGGAAAAGTAGGTGGGAAGTGGGGGGGCAGGTCCTGCCCTGTGGACTGCTTCAAAGCTGAGCCAGAGTTGAAAAGAAAATAAACTTTCTGCAAAGCTTAAGAAGCATCTTCCTTGTTTGTAGAAAATATTGTATTAGACAAGCACAATAGGACTTCTCTCCCCCACTCCTTTGCTCCTCATTCAACATGATATGGGAACCCCACAGAATGATAAGGCTAGGCAAGTGTCTCAGTCTTCATGCCAATCATTCAGTTCACATTCTCATATTTGGGGGGCATGTGGTGGGTGACTGACTAGGATCCATGCAGTAAATTAAGATGCATGGAGGAGACGTTATAATCCAACTAGGAGTAAAGTAGGTGGGGAGGGCGGCTGCTTGATCTGAAGAAATGGCTAGACTGGGCGGTGAGAGTCAAGAACATTCCAGAACAATGGGACAGCACCAGCAAGGGTGGGGAGACTGTCTTTGGTCACACACAGAAGTTTTAGAATAGTAACACTAAAACCGCAAAAATCAACATCTAAGAAGTTAGTCTGTTCCCCTCTTTCTGGACATTGACTTCCTACAACGTGATCCTTCCAACAGGCCTACAAAGAGATATTTTATCTTCAAGGTAAGATGAAGAATCTGTCTCAGAGAAATTGGGCATCTTGCCCAAAGTTATAAAGTGTAGGTGGCGGAGCTAAGACGGTCTGCTTTTAAATCCCACCAGCAAATGGAGGCCACCCTCTGACTCCTCAGAGTAAACAGTATTCAACACACTCCACAGACCACTGAAGTCTGAAATGCATTCTAACCGACCGCTGACTCTAGTTCAGTTAGGCCTAACCCTTCCTTTTTCTTTCTCTTCAATCTACTTTCATCTTCCTCAGTCTAAAATTAAGATGGGTCACCACAGGAAGAAATGCTATCTCTGAATATTAAGCATTACAATCTTCATTAAATCAATTAAATCTAAATATTAATATCTTAACTTGATTAATCTAGGGTCATGTCTCCGGTTTTTCCTCAGAAATCCCAGATGTTCTAATTAACAAAGCAAGCTTGTTCATTATGTGTCAGCACTATGATGCAAACCATTTTTGAGAGTAATATATGTGGATATGTAAAATGCATATAAATAAACTAAACTGCATCTTAGGGCAATTTCTGATTTGCAGAAATTATCATTAATTTGAGTTTAAAAACTCAAAAAAGAGTCCGAGATCTCCAGTGGTCCTTGGCTCTGCTGTCATCATAAGCAAGTAAGCCTGCTATTCCATAACTTAGACCGTAAAAGAGCCTGAACTTCTAGGTGACCTCAGTCCTATCAGGGTGTAACTGTCAAGATAACCCAGGTCACCCTCTTGAGAGAAAAGAAGCAGGAGAGAATTGTCTAACTTAGCGAGGAAGGATAAAGAGGAGAGAAAGTAAGGTTAGAGTATGAGCCACAGAATGCTCCAAAAACAAATTCAGTGACCAGGGAAGGAGGGCAGACAGAAATACAGCACAGATAAGATCATTCAAAGGTTGCAAACCCACTTCCCCCTGCCCCACCCCCATTTCTTCCGGAGAAATAAAACTAATACCACTATTTCCTTGCCAATCTATCTATGCAAAGGTGAAGTGTGTCACGCGGTTTATCACCTTCTCAAGAGACCGTATTTCCCTGAAAAGAACTCATGGGGGCCCCATTCACCGATTCCCTTTCCTGTAAGTTGACAAAATTGGTATTTTCTAGCAGACATGAAAAAATATTGTTCAGGCTAATAGTAAGACTTACACCGCCCCCAGCCGCAAGTCTGCCCATACACCTCGCGGCTTTTTTGGAAGCTCTGTGAGCGTAATGTGTTTGAGGAACATAAATTCCCTCTGGGCATAGCAAGATCCCAGCCAAATCACTGGGGCCAAAGGATGAGTTCCCAGGACCATGATTCAGATCTGCTCTTCCCTGACTCCTGCAGCTGCTTCTCTCAAGAGTTTGGCACCTCTGACTGCATTTCTACAAAGATAGAAAATAAGGAGATTAGCCATCGCAGATAATGGTAGAGTCACTCTAGTATGGACTCTACGGCAGCAAGCCTCCCCTATCAAGGGCACAGAGATACATGCAGGACACAGAAAACCTTCAGGGCTGGTCTGTAGGCTGGCTCCAGGGGGAAAGAAAAATGAGAAGCAGGGAGTCTGCCTTCTAGGTCCACTATCTCCAGCTCTCTTCCTTTCTCTGTTCCTTTCCCTCACGCACCTTGGCATTCCTTTCTCCTCCCCTCTCCAACAAAACCTGCAGTCAGGTTTCTTTTTTCACTCGTTCAGATTTTATTTTATTTATTTTATTTTATTTTTAAAGATTTTATTTATTATTTATTTGAGAGAGAGAGAATGAGAGATAGAGAGCACGAGAGGGAAGAGGGTCACAGGGAGAAGCAGACTCCCCGCTGAGCAGGGAGCCCGCTGTGGGACTCGATCCCGGGACTCCAGGATCATGACCTGAGCCGAAGGCAGTCGCTTAACCAACTGAGCCACCCAGGCACCCTCACTCATTCAGATTTTAATACGAATTTCAAATAAACTCCCACGGAATCATATTCCAAATACTCCTTTGTAGCAAGTGAGGCAGAAATCATTGGTCAGTTTTCAAATCTTTAAATCCAAGGAACACTCGATGAGCATAACACCCACTGGTGTTACCCTAACCCGGGCAGAACCATGCAAGCCAGACATACACAAGAGGAGAAACTCAGAAGCAAAGTGGGAGGCCAAGAACTTGCACCTGGGGCCTACAAATGGATCTTTTCCCTAATTGGAAATCATGCCCAGGTGAGTCAGAGGATTAAGAGGCTGCCATCTTGTTGCAGACTGGCTGAAGGAAGAGATGGGGAGGAGAGAGCTTAGAGAAAAGTGGGGGAAAGATGGAAGCATGGAGGGGAAGCAGGGAGGGCAGGAAGCCCTAATTTCACAACAGCTAGTGAAGTTTATTGGGCAACCTCTTTATATTTGCTTTAATTTTTATTTATTTGGGGAGGGAGAAATCTTTTTAAGAACATGAGTGGGGGCACCTGGGTGGCTCAGTAGGTTAAGTGTCTGCCTTTGGCTCAGGTTGTGATCTCAGGGTCCTGGGACAGAGCCCCAAGTCAGGCTCCTTGCTCAGGGGGGATCCTAATTGCTTCTCCCTCTTCCTCTGCCCCTGCCCCTGCTCATGAACACGTGCTCTCTCTCTCTCAAATAAATAAATAAAATCTTCAATAATAAAAAAAAAGACCATAGGTGAACTCCTTTTCTGTGACCCTTCTGTCCTGATGGGCACCTTCACCTGTGTGGACTATGCACAAATTCTTACCTTCTGAGGCTTCCAGAGGACCTGCCAGTTCTTAAGGCACGTAGGCGGGGCATGTTTTGTTTCATGCTTTAACCCGCAGCAGACTAGAACAGCTTGAGACCTAAATGAAGGGCAGCCACGTACAGAGCAGGCAGTGTGCCTATGATGTGATGTGAAATGAGAACAGAGACTCATCCTGCAGTTCCTACGTGACTCAAAGCAAGACTCTCTGTGCATATTGGAAGGGGCCGCCGTGAGAAACGGCCAACGTTCCCCGAACCCCACGGCGTCCGGCGGCGGCGGCGGAGGAAGATGCAAAGAGCGTGAGCCACAGGGCAGTGGGCAGCACCAGCAAGTGAAGCGCTGAAGCCGGGGTGTGAATTTCAGAAAAGGAAGCAGGCAAAGCCAAAGCAGCGGAGGGGACCACGCAGAGACACAAGCGTGGCTGACTCCTCGACGCTGCTGGGATGCCATCACTGTTGTCCCACCATTTCACCCAGAGCGGGGAGGACACCTGCTGCGAGTACACCAGCCACACGTACAAATGATACTTGGGGTATACTCGGTTAGATACACTATATTACTTAAATTAATTTCCCCTCTTTGTTGTTTTTATTTTTTATATGTTTAACATTTTTTTAATTTAAATTCAAATCAGCCAACATATAGTACGTCATTAGTTTCAGATGTAGTGTTCAATAATTTATCAGTTGCATATAACACCCAGTTTGTTTTTATTTCTTTTAATGTGGCTACTAGAAAATCTAAAATTACATATATGGCTCACGTTATATTTCTCTTGGGTGGTGCTGTTCTAGCTCCCCATGAGGCCATTTTGTCTGTGAGATTTTTTTGTCCTGGCCCTATTACTTCTTTGAGAATTCTAATAAACCCCAAATCACTGCAGTCAACTAGAAAAACCTTAAAATGTCCAAAACAATCAAGCAGCCAATTAATACATCAACCAGAAGTGCCCTCAAAACAGAATTGACTCAGATATCCACATAGCAGGAGTGATAGTTAAACAAGACAGACAGTTAGGTTTCAGTTCCATTCTCTCCTCATGACCAAGCTCTCTACTAAGGCTCACCCAGGTCTTTCATGAGCCAACTTTACCAGTGAGGGGGCACCGGCTTCCAGAAAGGATCCTTCGGGGGCGCTTGGGTGGCTCAGTCAGTTAAGCGGCGGCCTTCTCTCAGGTCATAATCAGGCTCATATCGGGCTCCTCGCTCAGCAGGGAAGCCTGCCTCTCCCTCTCCCCTCCTTCTGCTCTCTCTCCCTCTCTGCCCAATAAATAAATAAATAAATAATCTTAAAAAAAAAAAAAAAAGATCCTTCACACATATAAGACAGAAACTATTTCAAGGGCTCACTCTTCTAAGATTTGGAGCGGTGCAATGGTTTGCCATTGCTTCACTGATCTGTAACCGCTAACCAGAGGTGTAAAAATCCATTTCCAATAGATGAACCAGGTTGAGAAGCCAGGGTGTTAGCCTTAAGTTTCTGTTCAACAAACTGATTAGCATCATCCTTTAGGATCACGGAATCTCAGAGTGGAAGAGACTCACAGGCCATCTTGTCTAACACCTGATAAATGAGCTGCCTTCACTGCATTTCTCCTTCTCTGTTTCTACCTATCCCTTTTGCTTGTTCACCACCAAGGAAGCTACCCATTCTAACTCCAGATTGACAGGTTTTTAAATCTCCCACCACTGAGCAAATCTTTTAATTTTGTGAAGACAGTGATCCTTGTTCAAATCTTTTTCAGATTGAATAAACTTTTTGTTTGCCTTGGTCCTTTCTAGAAAAAAAAAATGGGGTTTGGTCTTTTATCCTTCTTGGCTGCTATCTTTGGAAACTGTGTTGTCAACATCTTTGCTTAAAGTATGGTGCTTATACCTAAACAGTCAACATCATGCTTGATCCAAGCAACATGTAAGTCAGAAGTGGGGTTATTCCTCCCTCATTCTGGACACCAGAATCCCATATAAACAATTATATGGTCATGACTCCCCCCCCCCAACTTTCTTGAGTCTTGATTTCTTTTATCACTACAACATTACCCCTTCCAACTTTTGGAAAACCGCAGATTTGAAAAGTATTCTATGAGACGTCACCTCACACCTGTTAAAATGACTATTATCAAAAAGACAAGAAATATCAAGTCTTGGTGAGGATGTGGAAAAAAAGGAAACCTCTTGCACTGTTGGTGGGAATGTAAATTGGTACAGCCACTCTGGAAAACAGTATGGAGGTTCCTCAAAAAGTTAAAAATAGAACTGCCCTGGGGCACCTGGGTGGCTCAGATGGTTAAGCATCTGCCTTCGGCTTGGGTCATGATCTCCAGGTCCTGGGATAGAGCCCCGAGTCGGGCTCCCGGCTCAGCGGGGAGTCTGCTTCTCCCTCTGCCTCTCCTCCTGCTCATGCTCGCTCTCTGTATCTCTTTGTCTCAAATGAATAAATAAAACCTTTAAAAAAAAATAGAACTGCCCTATGATCCTGCAATCCTACTTCTGGGTATTTATCTGAAAAAACAAAAACACTAGAAGAAAAAGATATGGCACTCCCTGTTCTCGCAGCACTATTTACAATAGCCAAGACATGGAAACAACCTAAGTGTCCAGAAGTGGATGAATGGATAAAGAAGATGTGATACATATACAATGGAATATTACTGAGCATAAAAAAGAATGACATCTTGCCATTTGTGACAACATGAATGGACCTCAAAGACATTATGCTAAGTGAAATAAGTCAGACAAAGAAAGACAAATACTGTATGATCTCACTTACATGTGGAATCAGGGAAAGAAAAAAAAAAACACTCACAATACGGAGAACAATTTGATGGTTTCCAGAGATGGGATGGGGGGATGGGGAGGCAAATGGGTAAAGGTGGTCAAGAGGTACAACTTTACAGTTTTGGGGTTTTTTTTAAAGATTTTATTTATTTGACAGAGAGAGACACAGCGAGAGAGGGAACACAAGCAGGGGGAGCGGGAGAGGGAGAAGCAGGCCTCCGCCGAGCAGGGAGCCCGATGCGGGGCTCAATCCCAGGACCCCGGGATCATGATCTGAGCCGAAGGCAGACGCTTAATGACTGAACCACCCAGGTGCCCCTACACACTTCCAGTTTTAAAATAAATAAGTCATAGAGACGTAATGTACAACATGGTGACTCTAGTTAATAATACTGTATTATACTGTGGGGCCGAAGGGCAGCCCACGCCAAAAATGTGCCACTTTTTGGCATATTGACTATTTTGAACTGAAGTTACTTAAGAAAGAGACAGTGCATTACCCAAAGAATACAAAAATACAGATTTGAAGGGGTACGTGCTCCCCAGTGTTTATACTAGCATTATCAACAATAGCCAAACTATGGAGAGAGCCCAAATGTCCATCGGCTGATGAATGGATAAAGCAGATGTGAGATTTATTTATATATAAATATATAAATCTCATATATATACATATATAAATATAAAAATCTCATATATATACACACATAAATGTATAATGGAATACTACTCAGCCATCGAAAAGAATGCAGTCCTGCCACTTGCAACAATGTGGGTGGAGCTAGAGTGTATTATGCTAAGTGAAATAAGTCAGTCAGAGAAAGTCAAATATCATATGGTCTCACTCATTTGTAGAATTTAAGGAGGAAAACAAAGGAACATAGGGGAAGGGGTGAAAAAAGAGAGAGGGAAGCAAGCCATAAGAGACTCTTAACCATTGGGAACAAGTTGAGGGTTGTTGGAGGGAGGTGGGTGGGGGATGGACTAGACGGGTGACAGGGATGAAGGAGGGCACTTCTTGTGATGAGCACTGGGTATTGTACGTAAGTGATGAATCACTGATTTCCACTCCAGAAACCAATATTGCACTGTATGTTAACTAAGTAAAAGTTAAATTAAGAAAAGAAAAGAAAGAGCCCACGCAAGAGCAACATCCTGACCCTCCCCCCGACCCTTTGTCTCCAGAAAGCAGGAAATAAATCTCCTGTGGAAAGCTACCCTCCCTGTATCAGGAGATAAAGGGACATCCTTCTCACCAGAGGTAGGAAATTCAGAGCCGAGAAGAATGGAGAAACAAACCTTGGTACTTTTACTAATTTATTACCCCAGCCCAAATCCTGTTTAGAATTTCTTAGTAATTGAGGCTCCCAAACATAAGTTTTCTTTGTCCTGTCAATTTCTCACAGATTTATGTCTCTTTGTCTAAAATGTATAAAAGCTGGATGCCACCATCATTTCTTTGGGTCATACTTTCATTATTGGTTCTCGGCACACAAGTAATTAAACTTTGGATTTTTTTCCTCCTGTTAATTTATCTCATGCCAATTGAATTCTTAGACCAGACAGAATAACGTTCAAAAGAAGAGGTAAATTTTTTCCTCTCTGACAGTATATTTGAAAATTGCTAAGGAAACGCTTTATTATTATTATTATTATTATTATTTTCAAGAAAGCTGTTTTAAATGTTCTTATCACACATACAAAAAATTCTCATCACAAGAAAAATAAAATTGCAACTCTCCATGGTGATGGATGCTAACCAGATTTAGAGTGGTGATCGTTTTGCAGTATCTACAAATAGCAGGTCACGCTGTATGTACACTTGGAACTAGTATAATGTTACATGCTAATTATACCTCGCTTAAAAATAAATCTTAAAAATAAATGAGAGGTTGTTTTCAAGTGGTTAAAAAAAAAAGCATTCTAAGTCTATGAAGTTTTGTATAACAACATCTAAAACAAGCATCTGCAGTGGTTCACAGCCCTGGCTGTCCCTGAGAATTATCCGGAAACAGAACAAATACCTAAGGTGAGGTCCACCCCAGAAGTCAGGCCCTATGGGAAATGGGGCCTGACCTTATATATTTTTAAAAGCTCCAGGTGAATGTAGTATGCATCCAGGGTTGAACCACTAATCTCAAGAAACCATGACTCTGATGCTCATATTGATTCAAGTTATTTTTCCCTTGAACTGTGAATCTGAATCTTTATTCTGAATTGAACTAGCAGAACTGAATCCGTTCACTAGAAACACTTGAGATCATTCAAATCATTTAGAACTTGGGCCAAAGGAAAGGTGCAGTTAATTTAGTAACAACTGAGATCTAACTGAAATTAATAGAACATCAGGCTTAGGAGACGGGGTTTATATCACTGGCACGATCACTCACTAGCCGGGTAGCTTGAGGACTTCACACAACCCCATTGACGTTTCTTTGTCTATAAAATGAAGGTATTGGTCTAGAAGCCTTTAAGGTGCTCTAAATTTCTGATTCAATTCCAGGAAAGAACTTGCAAATAAAAAGTTTTAAAGTCGTACGCTGCTCCCATTTTGAAAGCATGTGAATTTAGCTATTGGAGCTTTGACAGGAGTGAAAGTATTATTAAAATGTTCAAATTGCCATTTCAATTTACTTTGTAATATTTTTTCCTGATTGTAAATGCCATCACACTTAAAGGAGAGTTGGGTTTAGTCTTTCATTGGCACAGCCGGCTTTCCCTCAATCCTTTGCCCTGTCTCAAGGCTGCAGCACATATCTGAAGTGGGTCTGTGGGTCCAGAAAGGCAGTTCGACATATCAGCAAAATCGAGTCAGAGGGTTGAGCTCTACCTCTGCCCTGCTAATCCCTATGCCTTAGTTTCCTCATCTGTAAAATGGACATGAGTCATATCATGAATGACATCGGTGAGCAGAACTGCTATAAAGATTTTTTTAATTAACATTTAAAACTGAAAAGATCTTTGAAATGTTAACCTTTTTTTTTTTTTTTTTTTTACTATTTTCTAAAGCAGTTCATTCAGTATCAACCATGCAGTGTTTACCCGTAAAAACAAAAGTTAAGAGACACACATACCTGGGATCCTATTGAGGGTCACCCAGAAATGTTCATCAGGGCTGTAAGTGTCCTTGGACCAGGAAAGCAAGTCAAGTGCATGCTGGTCTTGGAGGACAAAGTTGGCAAATTCCCTTGTGAGGGCCACATAGGCAGTGCCAAAGTAAATGGTCATGTTGTGAGGAGGTGGAGTTTTCAATTTTGTTGTTTTAAGCATGTAGGAATTTTTTTTGCTTAATAGCTCCCGGTGGACGAATTTAGTCCGTCCAATAGCGTGACCGGGGGGTAGCACCCCTGGGGTAATGTTTTTCCCTTTAAAGCTTTTCAGATACCGAATTATCTCCTTGTTGGTTTTCAGGGGGAAGTCTTGCCCACACATGTTGATGGCGTACTTCCAGGGCACGTCGGACGCTGCGAGGTCTTTGATGCAGTTCAGGTCAGCCTGGAGCCTGGAGATCCCCCCATAGACAACTGGCTCCATCTTGGAAGCCAGGAAAGCATTTGGGAAGCAGCTCAGTAATTGCTTTACTGCATCTTTAAATGTATCTGTCGCCTTCTCATCCACGTGAACACAATAGACATTTTGGGGCATGTAAATTGCCCTAAAGAGTCTCTCAAAAGTGCCAAAGTCTTTGTGGATGGTCACCGTGTACGCCAAAGGGAACCCCGCTTCTTCTTCCGATAGTGTTTCTGTTATATAATGACTTTGAGCCATGTACTCGTAACAGGTAGATTCACTGAGGGTAGTTTTCAATGCATTCTCTCTTGGGTAAAAAACCTTCCCCTTAAAAATCTGATGACAGACTTCTGCTAACAGTGAAGCATTGGACAGAGATGCCTTCAGAAAATGCTTCTCCTCCCATAACTCGTTATTGTAAACAAAGACAAAAATCAGGGCAGTGATAAGAGACACGGTAAAAAGACAATGCTTCCAAGAGACCATCATTCAAGACCAGAAAGTGAGGGAAATGTCTCTCCAGAGCTGATCAGAGTGTAGATATATTTAACTTACATTTTCTCCAGAATCCATAAATCATCCTCTTGGTAGACGCAATTCTGATCAGTGGTTGTGTGCCCTTACAGTTGACCGTTTTGTCCTTTTGCTGTCTTCCTTCCCTGCTCATTCACCGCTGTTTCATTTCCACCTTTCTCTGACACATCTCTGAAGTAGCTCCCTTGGATTTGCTTTGCTCCGGCTCCCGTTAACCTGCAACCTGTTACCACTCAAAAACAAGCGGCCTCAGGCAGATTCTGATTCTGATGAGGCCACCTATCTCCGCCGTAAAATCACCGAAGGGTGAGGTCACCATTCCGCAAGTCATCCCCCTAAGACTTCTACCCTAGGCTCTTCTCCCAGCCAAAGGTTGGCAACTGTGTCAGCTCCCCAACTTCCTGTTAATCATTGCGTTCAACTGACTGGCTTGTTTGCTTAAACAGCACTGCCAAGTTAAAAGCTTCAGTTCTAAGCATGTGAACACTGCCTGGAGAGATATTCTGTCAATAAATATTTAGTGCTTAAAAATTAATCGCTTAACCTATCTTTTTCCACACACACTCACCCTCCTCCCTATATTGGCTGGGTATGCTATAAATCAAGGCATATGACTGGCTGTTAAGCCAAATTCTTTCCAAGGCTTAATTTTCTCTGCTGCTAGGTGAGGTCCTTAAAAAGGCACATTTGCAAGCTTACCTGACCACCTAACTTATTACACAGAGTGACCAGGGCACTGGATGAATAAAGGCTAATTTAAAAAAAAAAAACCCACCCCCCCAAACAGCTGTCCTCACCCCAAAATTGTGTAAAACCTAAAACTGAAGTTAGTGGAATGCCAAGGTGATTTCACCCTAGCCCAAATTGGGTACCTGCAGAGCAGCCTGATGTCTGGAGAGGAAAAAGAGAGAAGCCGTCTCAGTCTGGGAAGTTCCAGAACTCAAGGGGAGAGGTTTTACAAATGTACAAACCCTTTCAAAGGGGTTTCCCCCATGTAAAAGTGAAAATAATTTTACCACCTTTGTAGGTCAGTCATGAGAATAAAAGGAGATAATATGTCTAAGAGTTCATGGGCATGGCCAACCACAAGTAGGGGGGAGAGAGAAGAGTGAACAAAAGCCCCTCCCCCATCGCGTGTCAAGAAAATGACACATTCGCCACCTTTCCTTTGAAACCTTTTTACACTTCCCTTATTCTCTCCTCTGCGAGCCCCTGCCAGTTAGATGATACACCAAAGAGAACACGGATCGTTTTACTTTATTTGGTAGTTAGCTGCATGTGGGTGTGAACGTACGCGGTCCACACTCGGAGGAGTGGTGTGTGAGCACATCCCTCATCTGTTTCTAGCTCCCACCACTGTCTGCACATGCTAGACAATCAAATATGTATTGATCGAGTGCTCTAGTTTTCATCTCCCTGTTTCCCTGATCACATTAGTGCGAGATTCCAAGTATTAAGGACTTCTAATTTTGTGTCTGTGGATGTGGGTACATTCAACATACCTATTTTCCCAATACGTCTTAGTTATAAAACAACATAATATTACAGACTGTAAACAGTGTTTTCATGTATGGTAGTCTATTTACCTCTTGCCCCTAGACATACATGTTTTGCCTTTGGTTTGTTACTTTCTTACTCCTTATTGTACCTTCCGTCCTTGACTTTGTATCGTGCTTTGTTTTGGGTGCCATGTTTGAAGCCAAGTTAAATGCACGGTGAAATGCCATTGAATTTGGAATCCTGAACCTGCTTTACAACTGTGTTTACCTGGCTTTATGATTGCATAAAGCCGACCTTGTGGAAAGATACAACCCCCTGACCTGCCTTCAGAGCGGGCTTGAGACAGGCCCAGAGTGACAAAATAGGAAAACCAGAAAAGTAGCTCTGCGTTTGGCAGAACCTGATTTTAAGTAATCGATCTGTCTTCAGTTCTGGAGATGGATTTTGGTAGAAATCACTTGCAAACCCACCTCATTGCTTTTCTAGTTTGTCCAGTTTTATCTATTCTCAACTGGAGTTTATGCCTCACTGGAATGTTGTGGAGACTCATGAAGTAAAAGTATGTTTTAACCCACCGCACAGTGCCAAGTACTTTGCTAAATTCTGGAAACATTTTCCCCTTGCTTGAAGAAAACTGAAGAACATAAAGTCAACCACTAAATTAGAAGTGAACATTGCCCTTTAATAAAAGCTTAAAAGTTGTAATTAAATATATATGGATACTAATGATTTAACAAGGCAAATGAAAACAATCACAGTCCCCAGTAAGTTCATGGCATAAGGAGACCCCACACTACCCTGAGCTATTCTTTGAAAAACCTTCAGAAATGGAAATCCCATGTACCACTATCGAATGATTCATTCACTCATACAACAATCATTTTTTGTGTGCTTACTTTATGCCAGGCACTGTGCTAGACTCTGGAAATAGAAAACATAAAGGCAGCCCACATAAGCTTAATCCTCCTGGATTGTATACTGCTTGGAATTAAACAGAGGTAACTCTGTGTGCCCCTCCTTCCAATCTCCTCTCTCCTCTCTCTCTCTCTCTCTCTATCTCTCTCCCCCTCATTCCCAGGAGGATGAAGTTGCCCAGATGCATCCTACCGCAAATACCTCCTTCTCTTTAAGGTAAAGGCAGGTTAACCAAATTAACTCTAATGTTTTAGAAAGTGGGATAACAAAAGCTGGAATGCGGACACACAAAGATCTGTTTGCCTTTTAGTCCCACCCTCAAAGGGCTGGCCTGGGAACCAAAGAAAGATCTGTGCCTGGAGTCTTGATGTCTCAAGTTATCTAGTTACTACCAGTTACTACCCTTCCCTACAGAATCCGGAAAGGCTTTGAATCTAAGGCTTCCGACCCCAGAGAGGTTCTAAGCAGTTAACAGGGAAGTAGCTGTTGTGCCAAAACTGGATCTCCCACTAGGACGCTCTAATGTAGGATGCATGAGAATTATTCTCTGGTATTTTTCTGAGACTACCCTCCATTTTCTCCACTCAAAGTTTGCTTTTGCCAGAGAAGGGATTTTTGGATTCTCTTCACAGATCATTGGTACTTGAGGTGCACCCTTAAACTTAGTTCCAGATGGGAAATCCTATAGTCCCAGATCCAGAGTGAGTTATAATGGATTTAGATCTGTGTTCTTCACATAGATCTGCCCACTAAGGAAGCGAAGTCACAAGGCAACAGGATTTAGTAGAAAATGCCATGGGTTGGGAGTTAGGAGGCCGGATTCTACGGTCCGTAAGGAAAGTTGTATACCTTGAATGAGTTACTTCACCGTGAGCCTCAGGCCAGGCAAACAGGAGGGCCTATGTGCTCTTTACACATCCTTCTGGGAATGAATTATGATTCATGTTCCGGGGAACAAGCTAGATGCTATTATAGTTTTACCCAGCTTCCTCTCTTCCCATAAGTGGTTTGAAGCAACTTATAATATCCAGTGGGTTAAAAAAAAAAAAATTGGCAGGGGCATCTGGGTGGCTCAGTCAGTTAAGGGTCTGCCTTCAGCTCAGGTCATGATCTCAGGGTTGTGGGATCGAGTCCCGCACCAGGGTCCCTGCTCAGGGGGGAATCTGCTCCCCTCTGCTCATGCTCTCTCTCTCTGTCAAATAAATAAATAAAATCTTAAAACACACACACATACACACACACACAAAATTTGCAGTAGAGTCAAGAAAAGCCAAAGGAATAGCAAGTCAGTAATTATTAAAATAACCTTTTCCTGAAGAGACTAAAAGAAGCTCAACTGTTGTAATAGAGTTTTGAGTGTTGGGATTCTGAGAAATTACTGTTTTTATATACTTGTTTCTGTTTTTCATATTTATGGTCATAGATTATTTTCCTAATCAGAAAAGTAAAGTTGTAACGGCTTCGGCTGGTTATCTTTCCCCTCATCCTCGGCTGAGCGTTTGTCCGATCAACAATTCAACTTCCTCCTTAGCATTCAACTTCCTCAATTTCTTCACGGCCTGGCATTCTGTACCACTTGCAAAAGTATGAAAAAATAGACCCTACTCCACAGGAATCTTGCTAGAGAAATAAATATAATGCTTTATGAGATTCGACGTCTTTTACCAACAAAAGAATAAAATCATCAGATATCTATTTTTGTATACATGGGTGTTCTTCAGACCCTTCCAGTATTGGAAGGTGGAGGAGGGTAAGGAGAGAAGAAGCAGCTTTTCTGAAGGTTAAGGACTGAGGTCCTCTCATTTTGAAGGAGCCAGTCAAGCCGAATGATCTCAGCCAAAGCTGATCTTCCATTCCTTGGCAATGACCTAATTACTTCACTGTACCGCTTAGCAGATCCTGCCCATTCAATTACTTCAGGACTTCCCTGCTCTTTAGGGGCTCCATTTTCTTCTCTGTATACCCTATTCTTCCTTCTCTTGACCCACCTAACCTGCTCTTCTCTTCTCCATAGTTAACAAGAGAACATTTAAATTCCATGCCCACCATGGATAAAACTTGGCGACCCACAAAGACAAAGAAAAAGGGCTAGTAGACGTTAAAAAAAAAAAAGATTCACCTTCACTGAATTGCAAATAAAAACAAAAATGCAGCTCTTTTTCTCTTTAATTCAAATAGCTTTTAAAAAGAAGCACCTAAGAATATCCACTGTGGGCAGAGTGTGATGACATAAGCCCTCTTGTACACTGGTGGTCTGATTGAAAATTAGAACATTTTTTGGAAGGTAATGAAGGGGTTCCGAGCATTCAGAGTATGCTACCCAAAGTCTGCAACCCTGACATAAGGATGATTGTGATCCGAAGTGATTCAGAAGAAGCAAACACAGGAAACTCTGCCCTTCCTCTCTCTAGCAGGAAAGGCTCAGGATGATTCTTCACACTTGATCTTAGCCAAATGGCCCTGAAGTGATGGGATGATTCTTAATCTACTGAAACAACTCTAGACCATTATGGACACGGCACCAGAGGAATCTAGATCATAAACCTTACTAACTAGCTCTTATCTTCTATTAGTTGCACCCACATATTTCTTTTACTACAATTTGCCACCCCTAAGAGCCTAAACTCCTTTTCCTTTGTCTGTTCCTTCCCTACAAAGGTATCGTTCTTTGGTAAGATGCTGTATAAACCCCAAGTTTTAACCATTCCTTTGAGTTACTCACTGCTGATTCTCTCCCGTGTGAATGTGCACTATATGTATTAATAAACTCTTTTTCTCTCTACAACCTGTGTTTTGTCAGTGTAATTTCTAGAGCTTTAGCTGAAGAACCTAAGCCAGTATACTCAAGGTTTTTTTTTTTCTCCCCTAGACAATTTTGCAATACGTATCAAGAACTTAAAATGTTCCTATCTCTTCAATTTTTTTAAAGATTTTATTTATTTTTATTTGAGAGTGGGAGAGAGCACAAGAGGGGGCAGCCGAGGGAAAGGGAGAAGCAGACTGCCCCCTGAGCATGGAGCCTGATGCTGGGCTCCATCCCAGGACCCTGAGATCATGACCTGAGCTGAGATCAAGAGTCAGCCTCTTAACTGAGTGAGCCACCCAGGTGCCCCTCAATTTCTTTTGTTAATGGCTGTTATGATGTTTTTACTGAAGTATATTTGACACACAGTGTTACGTTAGTTTCAGGTGAATGACATGGTGATTTCATTCTTTCAATTCATGAAGTTTTTGTTCCAAAGGCAGTAACACTAAAATGTGACAAAGCTTTATGTGAAAAGGTGTGACTTTCCATGTTCTTCAACATCGATTATGATAATATTTTCTACAGTAGGAAAATGGAAATGAATGCTCAACAACTGGCGAATTATGCTTCATCCATACTGTGAAAAAGAAAGCAGTTACATCATATTTCCAAGAAGACAGGGCAATCATTCTCATATATTGTTAGGAGAAAGTAGCAGGATACAAAATTATATAAATCAATATGACCTAACTACAGGGGTGCCTGGGTGGCTCAGTCACTTAAGAGTCTGACTCTTGATCTCAGCTCAGGTCTTGATCTCAGGGTCATGAGTTAAAGCCCCATGATGGGCATGGAGCCTACTTTAAAAAAATGTATATATATAACCTAACTACATAAAGCAATACATGGAGAAGGAGATAAATAATACAAATATTTTCGCAGCAATTATTTCTCAATTTGTATGATGTATAATTTTTATTTTCTTACAATTTCTACTTAGCAATTTTACTTTACTCTTCATTTCCCAGGTTTTCTACAATAGGACTGTATTTTAGAATATGAAAAAAGTAATTTTTAAAAATTTTCTGCCCATCAGAAATACAAATCAAAACCACAATGAGATACCACCTTATACCAGTTAGAATGGCAGAAATTAACAAAACAGGAAACAACACATGTTGCCAAGGATGTGGAGAAAGGGGAACCCTCCCACACTGTTGGTGGGAGTGCAAGCTGGTGTAGCCACTCTGGAAAACAGTATGGAGGTTCCTCAAAAAGTTAAAAATAGAGCTACCCTATGACCCAACAATTGCACTACTGGGTAGTTACCCCAAAGACACAAATGTCGTGATCCGAAGGGGCACCTGCACCCCAATGTTTATAGCAGCAATGTCCACAATAACCAAACTATGGTAAGAGCCTAGATGTCCATCAACAGATGAATGGATAAAGAAGATGTGGTGTATATATACACAATGGAATATTATGCAGCCATCAAAAAATGAAATCTTGCCATTTGCAATGATGTGGATGGAACTAAAGGGTATTATGCTAAGCAAAATAAGTCAATCAGAGAAAGACAATTATCATATGATCTCACTGATATGTGGAATTTGAGAAACAAGGCAGAGGATCATAAGGGAAGAGGGGAAAAAATGAGGCAAGATGA